>NW_007727315.1:172046-200277 GCF_000696425.1 Galeopterus variegatus
ATATTATTTTATTTTATTTTATTTATTTATTTATTTTTTTTTTGTCTTTTTGTCTTTTTCCGTGTCTGGCAACAGATCGCAACCCTCAGTGTTGCCCTCGTACCGGACCGGGGACCGGCAACGGGATCGCAACCCTCGGCGTTGCTCCCGCACCTCGCTCAACCAGTGAGCGGGAACCGGTCTGTATGTGGGATCCGAACCCTCGGGCGGGAGCGCCGCCGCGCTTCCCAAGCAGCGCACTATCCAGTGCGCCACCGGGCCGGCCCCTACAACACTAGTCTTGACATGGTTTCCTTTGCCTAAGATTCTTTACCATTCAAAAAGTTTAGATATCAACTACATACTTCCTGTTGAGTAAATGCAAAATATAAATATCCAAATGAATATAACACAACATTCAAATAGTTTAAACACCACTAATCTTTCAGGTGGCAAAACTAAATACACAAACTTAGCAAAAACTGTTTATTAAAGTCCCATATCCAGACTTCAGCTTAAGCATGTTATATTCCCAGAGTTTTAATCTTAGCTATGAATTTCCTGATGGGCTTCATTTTTCATGGTGAGACTCCAGCAACATGTCCTTTTCTCTAGCCTATTATAGATGGTTTAATTAGCAAAAACGAGTCACTTTAATTAGCACAATAGGTAGTGATCTAATAACGTTTTAGCTAATAAGGAATAACTAATGAGTCTGTGCGTTATGATTAAATCTTTTAAATCAAACTGCCTAAATCTTAATAATAAAAGCATAAGTAAATAAAATGTACATATAAAGTCACAAGCTGGTATCCTAATAAAGTGAGATATCTCAAATACGTTGTAAACATAATTATACGGGTACAGTTTAATCTAGAAAAATATTTCCTAAAGATTAAAACCAGGACTAGAAACATGCCCAAAGTGGATATAAATGAATAGTCCATAAATACTGATTAAACTTCAAGAGCCAAATGTCATATTGGACAGATAATGTTTTTAAAATATTAATTTTATTAACTTCTTGATGAGAAAACTTCCCTTTCTTGGCTAGCTTTTGCTATTCATGTAAATAAAATTGGACACTTTAAACTACTTCACCAGATGCATCAGTGAGAAATCCATGGCAAGGCAAAATGTCATTTACTTTTAAGTAGTTATAGTTATGATATTAAGAATATGTGCCATGCTAAAAAATTAAGAGGTGGGGCCTACAGAAAACTTTTTTTCTTCCCCAGAAAAAGGATAAGAAGCATAAAATGAGGTAACTTAATTAATGACCCAGTGATTAAAACTATGTAGTCACACGATATTTTTCCTGAAAACATTAAGAGCCATAATTCTAAACTTTTGTCTTATGCTAAAATGTCCCATGTGGGGAGGAAAGAAATAAAACAATTCAACTGACCATACAAACAAGACGATCCTTTCTTTGTATTCTTAAAGACAAATAATACTCTACCTCTATCTTTCAGGATCCACAACCAGTGGCACCATATTTTTTTATTAAAACTACCTTTAACCTTAACATATGACATGACATATTCCCTTTAAAGTAAGAGTTGACTGAGACAGATGTTGGTAAAACCCCCAGTGTACCAAAAGAAAGAAGACTATCTTAACCATTAGGAATATTTTATCTACTTGACTCAAAAAGCAACTTATACATGCATAATTCTCCAAGTGCTACTCCTTTTCCTTCATAGGTTACAAACTGAATGAGGTCAAAGATCACGTATCTTGTTCACCACTACATTCACAGGGCCTACAGCATAACAGTGCCTAGCAAATAGGAAGCACTTAGTAAATATTAATTGTATTAATAAGTTTAAATCAAGCTCTAAAAAGGAAAAAGGTAAAGTTATGAAAGGGTTATGTTTTGAGGTAAAGGGAATGCTTCAGAGAGTTCCTACCTGCTAACAAAGAAAAAAATTTAAAGTCAAAATTAATTAAAAATCATGGAAGCTATTCTAAATCACATGACCAATTTAGAGACACCTATTTAACACCATGGACTTAGTTTTCAGTACAGGAAGAAAAATGTTACTCAGGCATACACAGGGGGATGAGTGTAAGAAAGAACTATACATCTCTAAAGAAAGTCCTAAACAGCACAAGTACAGATCATACTTCCCAACAATTCCCCCCTTCCAGGTTGATCTCATGCCACATAACACCAGCACAGTTACTAATCTTTTCTAAATTAAACACTTAAACTCTCTGCATCAACAACATAAGACATTTGATGATTTCAGAGGAGAAAATGTATTCACAATTTCAAAATAAATAAGCAACTTCCCTGTATCAAGTGATCCTTTGACGGCTATTCAGATCCTCTTTAATAATTAGCAAATGATGGGGCCGGCCCAGTGGCGCACTGCTACAGTGCGCCGCTTGGGAGCGCGGCGGTGCTCCCGCCGAGGGTTCGGATCCCACATACAGACTGGTTCCCGCTCACTGGCTGAGCGAGGTGCGGGCGCGACACCGAGGGTTGCGATCCCGTTGCCGGTCCCGGTCCGGTACGGGCGCGACACTGAGGGTTGCAATCCGTTGCCGGACATGAAAAAAAAAAAAAAAAAAAAAAAAAAAAATTAGCAAATGCTATTTACTCATAAGATCTTCAAGCTACACAAAGATCTTATTTATCCATATATATCATGGACACAGTATGTCAATTTATCTATAAAATTACTTTTTACAAAGACATTAAAGCTATAAAAGGAAACCAAAATACAGGTATTAAGTAAATGCACAATATTTTTATAACCCTCTATTGTTTGCCTACTAGTAATGAGACAATAAAATGAGGGAAAATTATTTGTCCTTGTTTGTAAATATTTAAATGCTAGCACTATTCCTTTGATAATGCCAAATCTGGCACAAAGGCTTGTTCCAGTGAAATAAATAGTGAACAAGGATGGGTCAATTAGGTAGGCAGATGAAAATTACACATTATGTTTATAAAGTCTACTAGATGTGTCTTCGGTAATGAAGAGTGGAAAAGGGGGTAATATTACTAAGAAACAAAACTGAAGTCTGGAGTCCTAAACAATGACCCAACTATAAGAGATACTTCTGGCAACACTGTTTTTCTTTAAACAATAATATGAAAATCTAATGCTTCCTTGATGTGAAAAACAGCGATTTACAATCACTTTTCCTCTTCTAACGTTAAAGCCGGTTTTTTAAACAGCCTAGTCCTCTTATTTGAATTGTTTCCAAATTCTAATGAAGACCAGCTGGTAGGAGCCACTACAAAATCTAAAGGTGTTGAGATATTATAGAACAAAACCAGAATACACAATTAATTAATGACATTGTACCTTAAAGCTTAATCTCCAGCAGTTACAGGGGCCAATGAGACAGTTCTGGCTATCAACAGCAGGCATTACTAAGCAATTGGTAAAGTAACAGATCCACAGTACTATTTACAATCCTATTATGAATGCTAAACATTCCTTAATTTACATAAAATCCTATAATGAGCAATTCGAACGTGAATACTGGCTAAGCCAGGATAGATGCTGCAAAAGGCTGCCTGCAAAATGCTGCCTGCAAAATGCAATTTATTAACTTATAAAATAGACTGTAATAGCCTTTATTATGCAGAATCTTGTATTTACAAAAGGTTTCAGTCCGGCCTTGATGGAGTAACTTGTTTGGGACAACACTCCATCTCCACTTGTAAACTACTAAAAAACTGGACAAAATACATGAAACAACAACTATTCTTGGATGCTGGACAATAGACAGCACAGAACTATGATCCCTGAGAGAACACAAACAAACAACCTGAGCCCTATGATTTCCCAAGCTTTGTGATTGGAGGCACTTTCCAGACCCCAAACAGAACATGGGAACCCAGCAATCCAAGCAGAACAGAAAGCTAATCAGAAATTCAATAAGCTTCAGAAGGCTGAGACAACTGCAATTTGTGAGGCAGCCTTGTATCTTTACTAAACTAGCTACACATGCATTGGGTGAGAGATTCTATAAGGGTGGGCAAAGAACAACCACTGGGTAATAAGCAACTACTTGAGAACTATAAACATATATACCAGAGTTTACAAAGGCGTTCTGATTCTGACCAACCATAGTAAGGAGAACTTACTGAACTCAGGGCTAAACTAGCACTACAGTATAGGCTCCTCTCTAGGCCCACCCTAACAAAGCTTTAAATAAAAACAAGCCTTGAAGAATTCAGATAAGTTAAAAAAAAAAATTTTTTTTTTAAAACTTTTCCTCTTTAAAAGATAGTTGACTGTTTAAAGCAGGTATAATAGCAATATTATGGATTTTGTAACATATCTAGTAGTAAAATGTGTGACAATAGTAAAAAGGTTAGGAAGTGGGGAGATGGTGACATACTGCCATAGGGCTCTTATATATCAAGTGGTATAATTTTTTTTTTTTTTTTTTTTTTTTTTTTTAAAGATGACCAGTAAGGGGATCTTAACCCTTGACTTGGTGTTGTCAGCACCACGCTCAGCCAGTGAGTGAACCGGCCATCCCTATATGGGATCCGAACCCGGGGCCTTGGTGTTATCTGCACCGCACTCTACCGAGTGAGCCACGGGCCAGCCCTCAAGTGGTATAATATTATTTGATAGTAGACTGTGATAATTGAAAGGTGCCTCCTCTGCTCTAAAGCAGCCATGAAAAAAATAAAACGAAGTATAGTTAATACATTAACAAAAGAAATATAATAAACTATTACAAAATACTTAGTCTGAAAAATGACAGGAACAGAAAGAACCAAGAATACATGGGATGAATAGAAAACAAATAGCAAGATGATGGACTTAAACCTAGCCTAACCATACAGATGTTTTAAAGACAACCATTACAAGGTGGAGACTGTCAACCTAAATAAAAAAGCAAGACCTAACAATATGTTAATTACAAAGAACACACTGCAAATATAGACACAGACAGATAGAAAGTAAAAGGATGGGAAAAGGTAACACTCTATGTCAAAGTAGTCTTGGAGATAGCAAATATTACCAAGATGAAGTGGGACAAGTCATTATAAGAGTAAATCTACTGAGAAGACATAGCAATTCTAAATATGCATGGACCTAAAAACAAAACTTCAAAATATGAGGCAAAAATTGGCAGAACTAAATCTACAATTGTAGTTTGTGATTTTAGCACTCCTCTTTCAGTAACTGACAGAACAAATAGACAAAAAATAGGTAAGAATATAAAAGACTCGAATAATACTATTAATAATTGCTATCTACCTGAATACATGTTTTTTTTCAAAGACACAGAACATTCACCATGATAGACCAAATACCTCACCACAAATCTCAAATTCAAAAGACCGAAAACCTACAGTATGTCCTCTGACCAAAATGGAATTAAATTAGAAATCAGTAACAATAAATTACCTAGAATAACCCCCCAAATATGTGGAAATAAACAAAACACTTATAAATAATCCATAGGCAAAAAAAAAACATTAAGAGAAATGAGAAAATATTTTGAACTCAGTCGTAGTACATAATACACCAATTGTGGGATGCAACTAAAGCATTGCTTAGAGGAAAATTTAGCTATCTATACACAAAAAGGTGAACCTCAACCCTTACTTCAAATTGAAGTTTGTGTAATGAGTGAGGTATTTCACAGACCTAAATGTAAAACCTAAAGGTATAAAAATTCCAGAAGAAAATATTAGGGATCTTAGATTTAGAGACAATTCCTTAGATAGGATATAAAGAGCATTAACTATACAAGAAAAAAATAAAAAAGAGTAACTTGGACTACATAAAAATTAAAATTTTTTGCTCTTCGAAAGACAGTTATGGGGCCGGCCTGTGGCTCACTCGGGAGAGTGCGGTGCTGATAACACCAAGGCCACGGGTTCGGATCCCATATAGGGATGGCCGGTTCGCTCACTGGCTGAGCGTGGTGCTGACAACACCAAGTCAAGGGTTAAGATCCCCTTACTGGTCATCTTTAAAAAAAAAAAAAAAAAAAAAAAGACAGTTATGAAAATGACAAGGCAAACCACAAACTGAGAACATATTTGCAAAACCTGTTATAAAGAACTCATATCCAGAATACGTAAAGAATTCTCGCAATCTAATAATAAACAACCTAACTTTAATGGGCAAAAGATTTGAACAGACACTTCACCAAAGATATATAAATGGCAAATAAGCACATGAAAAGACAATCATTAGTCATCTGAAAATCACAAATCAAAACTATAATAATATACCACTACTATGATAAACCTAGACTCACTAGAACAACTAAAGTTAATAAAGACTGACAATACACCAAGTGCTGACAAGGACACAGGGCACCTGGTAAGAATGCAAAACAGGCCGTGTCTTATAAAGTTATAAACATACCCTTATGATACAATCCTGCAATTTCCACTCCTAGGTATTCAACCAAGAGAAATGAAAATATATCCATTCAAAGACCTGTATGCAAATGTTCATAGGAGCTTTATTCATAACAGCCAAAAACTGGGGGAAAAAAACAAGTATACATCAACTAATAAATAAACTGTGGAATATCCACACAATGAACCCTTGCTTAGCAATTAAATGGAATAAACTACTACTACTTTTAACAACATGGATGAATCTCAAAGCATTATGCTAAGTGAAAGAGAACAGATACAAAACAGAATATCCTGTATGATTACATTTATATGACATTACAGAAAAAAGGCAAAACTTGTGCAAATTACACTTCTATAAAGCTGGTTTTGTTTGTTTTGCCATCCGGCAGCAAAAAAGTAAAAGGTATACATACGTGCTCTGAATAAGACAAGTATTTTCCCTAAATCTTAGGGTAGGGCTCTGAAAAGTATACCATTAGTAACTAGTGGAACCATGTTTTGGGATACATACCATTTTACTGTCAATCTAAAGATGGACTGTATGCTTTAGGGATGACCATGAAGATATGTATAACTAAGACCCTTTCCATGGAGCTCTATGAACTGCATTTAACCCATAGTGAAGCTTTATTAAAGGATTTTCAACTTACATGAGCGAACCAGCTAAAACAGACCAGGATAAAAGTTGTATAGTATAGCACAGACATTCCAAATACTTGGCTTACCACACTCTTGCCAATGGTCAAGTTTATTTTGGGAATGAAATATTTATAAGTTCTTCATATTCCCTGTAGCTCCTACACATTAACCCCATTAATCAAAGGCTTCCAAAACAAAAATTTTGAAAGTTTTCAGTACCCACCTTTCATTCTCACCTAAGGTGTTACCTCCAAGTGATTAGGGTCGAGTAATAGAAGAACCAGATTTTGCAAGACAACATAATGCCAATAGCTTATTAAAAAAGAAAAAGAAAGTGGTTCTTAATACCCAATTAACCACACCCACCTTAACCTCAGCTTAAAGAAAACAAATTAAGACTTTTCTTCATCTTCTATCACCAGTTTTTCGCAGTAATCTAGCTTCTAATCCAGAAGTAGGAAATCCATGGAAGCTAAAGCAATTACTAGTGGTTCACTAACGCTTAGCATAAATATATCATCTCTTCATTTCCTCCTGTCTGTCCTACTTTTCACCCAGTTTTTCTTCCCCCTCTTTCTACCCCTTTTATATGGTTACCACAGCTACTTTGTAAGAAAATATTTATTCCTAATCAGTGAAATTATTATTACAATCTGACTTTATATCTTCGCTCTTCTACTTATTATGGTGATAATCTCTTTAAAGGAAATTTATACACCGTAAAAGTATAAATAATTGGAAAGGAATACTGATTCATTCTATTACCATAATAAACACTTTTTCCTCTAAGCAAAAGCCACTGGTAAATGGAAGATAGTTTATTATTTTCAGTCCACTGATTCTGAATATTAACTCATATATGAACTAAGTTTACCTATGTATATTAAATGTTTACCATGAGACTAAAATCAAAACTATCTTTCAATACTTAGAAAGGCCATCACAGAGGGCCGGCCCGGTGGCGCACTGGAGAGTGCGCCGCTTGAGAGCACGGCAGCGCTCCCGCCAAGGGTTCGGATCCCATGTGGAGACCAGTTCCCACTCACTGGCTGAGCGCGGTGCGGACGCAACACCGAGGGTTGCAATCCCGTTGCCGGTCCCCAGTACGGGCGCGACACCGAGGGTTGCGATCCCGTTGCCGGTCCCCGGTACGGGCGTGACACCAAGTATTGCGATCCGGTTACCGGTCAGTAAAAAAAGACAAAAAGGAAAAAAAAAAAAAAGAAGAAAGGCCACCACAGGAATGGTATTAGTGAGACTAAAATATATGTCAGGACTCTCAACTGTAAGTGAAAGAAACTAACAAACAGAATCACAATTTATTGGCTCACAGCATGCAGAGGTGGTACATAGAAACGAAAAAATAAACAAAAGGCACCAGGACTCAGTGCCACCAGATCCATTTCTTCACTTCTTTATCTTATGCTCCTCTTTACTTGTTTGGCCTCATTCTCTCCCACTGCACACAGATCTCCTTTGGTGGGGGAGGGTCATGGGGGTACACATGGAGCCAATCCCAGCTTCACAAGCCCAGAAAAAAACTGACAGCTTGCTCCTATCATGAATAAAAAACACCTCCTGGCCCTTTGTGTCAAATGTCAATCCTCTGTGCCAATCAGTACTATAAAGTACAAAATTTGCCGGGCCTGATACACATGTCCAACCCTTAAGCCACCAGAAAATGGGGAATGAGAAACCTTGCTGAATAAACTAAAAGCAATGATTTGCTACTATCTATAAGTAAATTTACTTTAATTTTATGAACTAAATGCAAGAACCTCAAAAACAAAAAAATCCAGTGAATATCCTATCCTTTGTCTAGTATAATTGTTTAGAGGGTATCCTTAAATATTAAAAAAATCTGCTTAAAGGACACAACCTAAGAATTAGCACTAATCCTACTAAATGTAAAAAATAAGGAAGTCTAGGGCCGGCCCATGGCTCACTTGGCCGAGCATGGTGCTGCTAACACCAAGGCCACGGGTTCGGATCCCTATATAGGGATGGCCGGTCAGCTCACTTGGGAGATCGTGGTGCTGGCAACACTAAGCTAAGAGTTAAGATCCCCTTACCGGTCATCTTTTAAAAATAAAAAAATAAGGAAATCTAAACCCCTGGCACTGAACTGATAACAGTGTACTTCAAAAAGTTCATGGAAAGGACTGGCCAGTTACTCGGATGGCTAGAGCATGGTGTTATAACACCAAGGTTAAAGGTTTGGATCCCTGTACTAGCTAGCCACCAAAAAAAAATCCAACATTCATGGAAGATTCCTATTATCTTTTAATTCTGTTTTTCCACGAACTTTTTGACATACCCTCATAATTACAAGAAAGTCTTGGGCCGGCCCGGTGGCGCACTGGATAGTGCGCCGCTTGGGAAGCGCGGTGGCGCTCCTGTCCAAGGGTTCGGATCCCACATACAGACCGGCTCCCGCTCACTGGCTGAGCGAAGCGCGGGAGCAACACCGAGGCTTGCAATCCCGTTGCCGGTCCCCGGTCCGGTACGGGGGCAACACTGAGGGTTGTGATCCGTTGCCGGACACGGAAAAAAGACAAAAGACAAAAAAAAAAAGAAAGTCTTATCGGGGAAAACAGGAAAAGAGGTGTAAAGGTCAACTTAATGGGCTTATATGTATGACAGTTTATCCAAAAACAGAGCAATCTCATTTTAAATATTTACTCAATAATGGCACAAATTGAAACTAAAGTACAGCATGAGATTCCTACTGTTGGTGATTAAATAATCACCCACAGCAATGGGTAAAATTCATACGGCACTCAGGAAGCTAAATACCTCTATAGAAACATGCTTCCTTCTTCCAAAGAGGTTTTTTAAGTTGAAAGGAATCTGAAATTTCCTAGTATATCTTAGGTTTTAAATTACTTTGTTTCAGGGCTAATCATTTCAAAACAATTGAATGTTAAACAAAAAACAGCAACCCCAAATTCTTTGCTGATCACTGTTTAACTGACACAGTTTTCTACCATCCACAGTTTTTATCTTTCCAGTACATCCATTCCCACGCAAACTGTTTTGTTCTACATAACTGCACTACATTCAGATGTGCAGTCAGAATTCAATTCAAACAACCACCTACATACATTCAGTCACAAATGGGTACCTGGAAGAAACAGAAAAGGGCCCACTTTTTACTAACTTATCTTTCAAGCTCAGTCTGAGGCAATAAAGTAATACTCTTTTTAACAAGTAGCACATTTATGGTTATTTATGATAAATAATTAAACACAAGGTGTGTTTATTATTCTTTAATACAAAGCTCTGTTGGATTCTGAGGGTCATACTGTTTATGACAAAATTACAAAAACAAAGAGCTGCAAATAGTGTAGGGGAGAAGTCAAGGTCCTTGCTTGCAATAATTTTAATAGAAGAGTGCTGTTTTTGTGTTGGCTAAGTGCTTCACCATTTACTAGTCACAATCTTACAACAACCCTACATGGTAGGTAATATTTATTATTATCCTTATTTTACAAAGAGGAAAACTAAGGTACAGAGAGATAAGGGTGACTTGTCCATATCATAAAACTAGGTAAGAAATAATTTACAGATGCAAGAAATTAAACAGGAATAGCACATATAAGGCCAATTCAAAAACAAAAGGGCCAATATCAAAGCGCTCCATCTCAAAAAGGCAGAAAAGCAGCACAAATCAAGAGAAACTTAAGTTTTTTTTTCTCTCAGTGCAATGAAACCAGGTTCAGATCACGGGGGGCAATCTGTATTCTCAAATTATACAAAAATATCAAAGAGTAACATATTCCTTAAATAAAGAAAAGCACTTCTAACTTTTGAGAAGCATATTCTGGAGTAAGTTCATGTTAAATAAATAACAGACTTTGAAAACTAATTTTTCATTCCTAAATATGGTTGAAAGAATACAACAAATAGCTAAAAGCACTCCTCCATAATAAGTATTATCATGCTTAACACTTTGAGAAATAAAAAGTTCTACAATAATCAAAATGGGTCAATCTATCACTGTGGCATATTCACTTAGCCTTACCTCTGAAAAATATTTTAAGATTAGGTGTTTTTCTGAGACAACCTTCAACAACATGAAAAAGGCATACTCCTGCTATTTTCACACAGGGACAACAGTTATCTTTGGTAGTGATTACAGAAGATTAATCTGCCACCTAGAAAAACTTATGGCTATAAAAACTGGATTTAGCAATGGAGCTGCAATCACTCTAATCCACAAAAGCAATCAGAGGTAGTATTTATTTCACAGTACTGAAGCAAGTCTGCTTTCATAGTATTTTTACTCCTAAAATGTGCAATGCTAGTAGGCAAAGGGTCTTCCTCAAAATTGAACAAATTCTGGTCTTGCTTTGGTTTCTTCTGGTCTGTTCAAGCTGGAAACAGTAGCTACAGTGTCGGACATGAACATGATACTTGTGCTTACTACTTAGCTAAGTATATTCCCTTAGCTCTAGAAAACTGATATGGCATTGCAGTTCTTGAGTTAACCCTTAGTCACTATAAAGCTATTCTCATCTAGGCCCAGAGAAGGAAATAGCAAAAAAGTGCCCACAACAGTCACTACCATTCTGAATTCTTAACTTTTTCCCCAACCCCAAGTTTTACAGGATTGTTAGGGAAAAAAAAAATTTATTTGCATCCTACTATGAAGTCCTTCCTACCTATGTACATTACTCCCAGGAGGTACAAGCAAGATCTCATCTTGATTTCCTGGCTGCCTCTCACAGATGTAATCATAACATGAAGCTTTGAAATATGATCCTGGGATAGGTCATTCCCTTCAAAGTGTCTATCATTACTCCTTGGTGAGTCAGCTTCTGGACTGCTGCCAATGTGCTTTTTGTTGGGTTTATCATGAAATCATATTTCTATAGAGTTGGAATGCTGGCCAAATCACCGTATTTCGAAAAACTCCAAAGTATTTATCAAAGAAAGGACACAGATACATATCCAAGCAAGCCCACTCACGTTTTAGTAAGAGAAGGGATGGGGTTATGTAGTATCATATTAAAAGATCCTCCATGTGTAAGTGTCCAAAAATGTCCTATAAAATCTCCTGATAATTTTTGTTGAGATTTTATGCAAATGAATACATTTAAAATTTTTTATACCCTTGAGAAGGGAAAAGTCATTTAACTTTCCTTTTTTGGGGGGGATGATTATGTTTATTTTTGTTTTGTTTTGTTTTTTAATTTATTTATTGAATCAAAATCGATTATACATATTTTGGGGGTTGAACATTGAGATATGTTGATAAATCAATATTACTAGCATACACATTATTACAAATCGTAATCACTCTTTATGCCCCTTGTCCAATCTCCCCTTCCCCCATGTCCCTCTCCCCTCCCCACTCTAATTACCCTAGATTACTTCTCTCCTTCTGAAAGAATAATGGTTACTCTGTTAATCTGTTGCCTAGATGATCTGTCCAATGCTGAGAGGTGTGATCAGGTCCCCCAATATTATCATAGAGCAGATGCTTCTTCTGTCACTCTTGAATGTACTCTGTGGAGAGAGACATCCTCTTCTTTTCTTTCTCTGCTGGTGACTCTCCTTGTGTGAATGCAGTCCAGTGGTTGGCGGACCATCTGCGTGGTGGTTGTGGCATCTAGCCACTTTTGCAGCAGCCATGGTTATTGTGGTGGCTGTGGTGAGCCACCCACATGGAAGTGAAGTTTTTGGCATGCTCCTTGGCGCTAGCAGTGTGCCTGGTTGTGGGGTGTGTCTGGTCCTCTTCTCCATGCCTCTGGTCCCTGCCACTTCAAGGCTGGAGCTGGTGAGCACACAGAGCAAGAGCTGACAAAAGCTGCTGCTGTGGCCTTCCTATGAAGTTGCTTGAAGGCAGCAGGAGAGAGGAGGGTGTTGGTGGCCCTCAGGCCAGCAGGACCACTAACAGGGTTCGCATGGACCCACATAGGAGCGAGGAGCCACAGCAATAAAAAAAAGGAGCCACTCAGAGGCCGGTGAGTCATTGCAAGGGACCGGTGCACAACCTGTCCAATGGGAAGTGTTTGGAGTGAGGGCAGTGGGGGAGACAGGCCAACCTGGGGAACACTGGGGCACAGCATGGACAGCTAATCTGCCCCCCCAGTCAGCACAGGGCCACTTAGTGGAGACTGGCCAGGAATACAGAACTGCAGGGGGAGCAGTTTGCTGAAAAGACTCAGGCCCAGACCAGAGCTTCTACACAACCCAGGTGTAACCAGACCTCACGAGACCCGGAAGTACCTACAAAGTCAACCACTAAAACCTGAGCTGCACAAAAAACCTTTCCCAGAGAATCAGGAGCAAAGCAGCAACTTAGGTCAACCACAGGGCTCAAGTACTGGTCCCCACAGGAAGTTTCACCATTTTAGAAGTAAGCAAAGGACAACAAATTAGTCCCAGTGCAGAGTTTAAGTAGCAGCAACAGTGAATAATCCAACACAGAGCTGAATGAAAAAACAGAATACCCACAGACCAGAAACAAAGTTTGATATTAACTAGTAAAGGTCTCACTTCACCAAAGAACACCTATAAAACCGAGAAGGACCAGAAGCCCCTTGGGCCCCCAAGCCAGGGAGAGAGGAGGGCTGGGGGCCTCAGCTATGCCCCCTGACACCCACAACCAGTGCAGGAATGACCACCAAGCTGCTGCAGGAAGTGACCAGGGCTCCCGAGATGGGGCAGGAGGGCGCTGAGGGTTTCGGCCACAACCCCTCAATATATGCAACCAGCCAAGCAACATCCACTGAACCCACTGCTGGAAGACCCATGCCAGGGCAGTGGGGAGCCGAGGGTTTCAGCCACACACCTCTGCCATCTGCATTTAGCCCAGCAACAACCAAGCCACCACTGGAAGCCCCCTGGTCTCCCCTGCAGGAATAAGGGGGGTGCCACGGGCCTCAACCACACCCCCCTCCTTCTTCCTTCTCCCACCCTATTTGCTTCCCCCTTCCCCTCTCCCCTCAACTGCTCTGCAACAACTTAGAATATAAAAACAGATGGAGCCAGGAACCAAACCCTCCTCCTGTAACCAGGCACTCCACCGCTGCCACAGAGCCCATTACTCTTTCAGAAGGAGAGAAGAAATCTAGGGTTATCAAAGGTGGAAGCGGGGAGGGAGAGGAGGACGGGGACAGATTGAATAAGGGGCATAAAGAATAAGTACGATGTGTAATGATATATACGCTAATAATATTGATTTGATCAACATACATTAACGCTGAACTCCAAAAGATATGTATAATCAATTATGATTCAATTTTTAAAAAGTATTTACTAAGATTTTAAGCAGATGGATTCTCCGTTTTATTTATACTAGGACGTGTGCTGACACTCTATTATTCTCTGTATAACCACTAAAAATGAAAAGTATATGGTAACCTCTTACTGCATCTGATGTAACAAATAGATCTAAAAACCGTAAGTAATAGAGGGCAACAACTTGGTGTTGTTTAAATCTTGGTACAATGTAAATTTCCCATATGTCATCTGTGATGGTGATTAGAAAGTCTACCTCCAGCCACTGGTCCTTGTACTCAGCCCTGTCCTAAAGTTCCAACTGCCTAACACACTAGTACAGTACTTAAATGTCCAACTGCTTCCATGTTTAAAACCAACACACCACAACTCTTTCCATGTTCCTGCCAAAATCAACTCCCCTTGCTACTTATTTTCCTTGGATCAAAATCTATCACCTTTGAATACTCTTGACTCTTGAATATACCTTCTTTCAACTGTTAACATTGCTCCTTAGTGGACAGAGGATGTGTAGTTACCACTGTAGTTAACAGTAGCAACAACCACCACTAGCAAATATGGAATGCTTATTACTGGCTAGCTATTGTTATGAGCACTTGCTAAATCCTCACAAGAGCCCTATGAGGTATTGTTCTTATCCTATTTTAAAACTGAGAACACTGGGGCACACAGAAGTTAAGGAATTTGCCCAAGACCACAAGAAGTGGTACAACCATGATTCAAACCCAAGCCTGAGCTCTCATTCATCATACTTACCTGCAATAGTGGAAACAGAATCAAACTTGATGTCTGGGCTTACCAGCAGTGCAACATCACACAAGTCCTGACAGCTACATAACACAATTAACTCACCTGTAAAGTGTTAGTGACAATATAGCCTGCCTTGCCTACTTCACAGGGTAGCAATAAAGATTAAGTGTACAACTGATACAGTTAATTAAAATTCTATTTTTATTATTGGTCCCACAGTTGCTACCTCCATATTCCCATGGTGTTAAATTTGGCAACCCTATCTTGGAATTCTAGACTTGGATCACAAACATTGTAATTTCAGGAGAAGTAAAGAGCCATAAATCTTGTCCATATCAAGCAACCACATACAGAAGACCAACTATTAATCTGCAATCCCCGTTACTGGCAAGATTGGGCATCTGCAGGTAGATATTTCAATGTGAAATAGCCAAAAACAATGTTAACCTACAAATGAGATATCTATTTGCCAGATGACCGTAATTGAAGTGTAATATCCCTTGGGCTGGCCAGTTGGCTCAGTTGGTTAGAGTGTGGTGCTGATAACACCAAGATCTAGGGTTCGATTCCTGTACCTGCCAGCCACCCTCCTATCCCCCCCAAAAACAGTGTCAAGTTTAAAAAAAAAAAAAACAGAATGAGATCTATAACATAAGAAATAAGCAAATTAAAATACATGAAATTAAATCTGAAGGGCTTAAACTAAGATTCCAGACTACACAAAAGAAACACAAACACATGCTACTATTCTCTAAAATGCGAAACCATCTATGGTCTCTGTAGTCCTCTGTCAGGGTCAGAATTGGAGCCTCAAAACAATAACTTGCATACGCTGTCTGCGATCTCTTTTCCAAAGTAAAAAGGTCCCATCTCTTTCTCTTAGACTCACATTGCTGCAAAAAGAAAGTTTCCACGTAGGAACAAAAAAGATAATTTATTCAATAGCTAATCAACCTAAGTTTTACGTCTTGTTCACATGAAATTCTGGTTACCGATATTAATACCCCCAGCCAGCTTAGGAGAGGGGAAGGGAGGAGAGGAAAAGGGAACGCTGCAGTGCTAGAATTTTTCCCAAACATTTTTACTTATAGACTTTCAAAACCAATTACATAACTATTCTACTCCTTGGAGAAACAAAAGTAAGTCTGTGATTACAATTTAAGAGCTACTAAAAACATACAACATAAAATTATGCACTAATGAGTTTTATAAATTTATCCACTAAATATGTACACATGCCTACTTCCCTAATTTAAAAAAATTCGAATGATTTGCAGTTTACACTACAAGATTATTTAGATAAATAGATGACTCTCTCCCAGAGCGGCTTTTTTTAGGGGTGAAATTTACAAAGCAATTTACAAAGTTGTTGAAAATTACCAGCTTTTTTAGGTTCTATAATCAAGTCACAAAAGCTCAAGGCACCATATTTTTTAAACCATAAAAAAAGTACACATGGGCACACATGTAGGTGTTTAAGTATGTGTTCCTGAATACTTTTTATAGCAGCTTTATTTGTAACTACCAAAAACTGGAAACAACCCAAATGAGCTGGGGAATGAATAAACTGTGTATATCCATACAATGGAATGCTACTCAGCAATAAAAAGTAATTACTGATATTCAAAACATGGATGAAACTCAAAATGTATTATGTTAAATAAGACACCAGTCTCAAAAGGCTATATACTGCATGATCCCATTTATATGGAATTCTGAAAAAGATAAAACAATCAAGACAAAACAGATCAGTGGCTGCCACAGACTGGAGGTGAGGGAATGGACTGACTATATACAAAGTGCCATGAGGGGGCTGGCCAGTTGGCTCAGTTGGTTAGAGTATGCTGTAGTGACACCAAGGTCAAGGGTTCAGATCCCTGTACAGGCCAGCCACACAAAAAAGCACAAAAAATAGGGCCATGAGGAAATTTTTTGACCTAATGAAACTATTGTATATCTTGATCATAGTGATGGTTGCACAACTGTATGTGTTTCCATACTCAAAAAGGGTGAGTTTTACTGTATGTAAATTATACCATAGTAAAATAAATTTTTTTAACCACACATGTGATACAATGTTAATTATTGCTCTGATAACAAGACCAGATGCTTAAAGAACACTAAACCTCATCTAATCTGTCTCTAAGTTTGAAATTTCCCTTCCATTAACACATTGCCGGGCCAGCCCGGTGGCACACTGGAGAGTGCGCCGCTTGGGAGTGCAGAGGCGCTCCCGCCGAGGGTTCGGATCCCATGTGGAGACCGGTTCCCGCTCACTGGCTGAGCGCGGTGCAGGCGCAACACCGAGGGTTGCAACCCCGTTGCCAGTCCCCGGTGCGGGCATGACACCGAGGGTTGCGATCCCGTTACCGGTCAGTAAAAAAAGACAAAAAGGAAAAAAAAAAAAAAAAACACATTGCCTAGAGATCTAAACAATATTTGTAAATTAGTCACAAATTCCCTTAAGAATAAAAAATGTATTTTAAAAAATAAAACTACCTAATGTTTACATGCTAGTAGTTTTAGAAGAAGCTAAGCTTTGTCAAGGAGAAAATAAAGCCCAAGTAATAAATATCATCATCAGTCTTTTCCAGAATCATAATAGCAAAAACAAATGAGACTTTTCTAAATTTTGGCTCAAAAACCAAAATTTTTAGTTCAAAAAACCTCCAAGACATTATTATAAGATCTTACCATTTGCCTAAAAATGTTTTTTTTGTTGTTTTGTTTTGGCTTTTTCATGACTGGTAAGGGGATCGCAACCCTTGGTGTGGTGTCGCCCGCACCGCGCTCAGCCAGTGAGCACACCGGCCAGTCCTATATAGGATCCAAACCCGTGGCGGGAGCGCCACTGCGCTCCCAGGGCCACACTCTCCCGAGTGTTCCACGGGGCCCGCCCCTAAAAATGTTTAAGTGCTTTCACTTAACTAGGCAGTAGAACAAAATGGTTAAGAGGTCAGGCTCAAGAACTCCACCAACCTGGGCAAGTTATTTAACCTCATTTTGCCTCTATTTCCTCATCAGTAAAACTGGGACAATTGTACCTACCTCTGGGAATAATTCTAGACAATCAAATTAGTTGATACATGTAAATCACTTGTAGTGCCTGACCTAAGTAAGCCTAAGTATTAAGCTAATATAAGGAATGATATTAATAATCACCAGCTCTGTGGCCTTAAATCATTTCACCTTTGTATATACCACAATTCTGCTCTGTGAGTGGCCTAAATGCGATGGCCTAAATAAAGACCTTTCTAGTAATACTATTCTATGTTTCTATGATTTTATCTGAATTGCACCTAGTCGCTTAGCAAAAAGAGGTTAAATATTATTCCTGTTCTATAGAAAAATCAGAGGCCCAAATAACTTGAATGACTTGTCCAAAGAAATAGTAATGTGAAGGCAGAGTCAAAACAAGGATCTGACATTCAGAGATTCCTTAAAACTCTGTTCTGTTCAAGATTTTTACCTCTCCATCAACTCTTTCCTCCTGATAAAGATGCAGGTATGATTTACCGAAAATCCTCCAATGTAATCATTTTAAAAATTCAGTAACCTATACATGTGTTTTATGCACTCTTCTGTATGTTTGTTTTATATCATAATAAAAAAGGTAAAATATGTTTTATCACTAACTGTATTCATGTTTTGAACGGAAGTAGCGGAAAAATTATAACAAAAGCTAAAGGAAGACAAATTCAGCTGATTACGTTCTTTAAAATTCTGTAACGGCCAAGTTTTTAACTTAGGTACAATATGCATACAAAAGTGCACACATCATTAGTATACAACTCAGTGATTCTCATAAACTGAACACATCCATGAAATCATGATCCAGATCAAGATATAGGACAGCAGGACAGTTAGCTCAGTTGGTTAGAGCACAGTATTACACCACCAAGGTAAAGGGTTCAGATCCCAGTACCAACAAGACACACACACACACACACACACACACACACACACACACACTAAAGAACATTACCAGCACCCCTACAATCTCCCTTGTCCTCACCACCAAAGGCAACCACCATTCTGACTTCCATTCCCATCTATCAGTTTTGTCTGGTTTTTGAACTTTATAGAAATGGAGTCACATGTTTTCTTATGCATGGGTTCTTTCAATGTATGCTTTATTTTTCTTCTTGCAAACAAAATGCATTTAGGCAAGCCAGACAGTAAGAAACATTCTATCAATACTATCCAAAATTCAAATCACAAATCATTCTCAAAGCAAATTATTTCTCAAGCAATAAAATATTTAAGATATTAATTTATTTAAAGGCAAGTGTAGCTGGCAATTCCTCTCTCTCCAATGAGATTTCTAAGAAATTTTCAGTTACCTTTAGTTGGAGAAAATAAAGAGACCCAAAATGTCTCAAAATTATATTTTTTCATCAGTGAAATTTGAATAACTTTTTTAAAAAGGCAAGACAGAAGGAGAGGGCCAGCCCGGTGGCGCACTGCTACAGTGCGCCGCTTGGGAGCGCGGCGGCACTCCCGCCAAGGGTTCGGATCCCACAAACAGACCGGTTCCCGCTCACTGGCTGAGAGAGGTGCTGGCGCAACACCAAGGGTTGCGATCCCGTTGCCGGTCCCGGTCCGGTACGGGCGCGACACTGAGGGTTGCGATCCGTTGCCGGACACGAAAAAAGACAAAAAAAAAAAAAAAAAAGACAGAAGGAGAAATGGGTAGAGAAGTCATGAAAAAATTTCAGGCCACAATTCTCTTAAGGCTAGCTACACTCTTTAATTTTGCCCTTATATAAAAGAGTTGTCAATCAACTACAGTTAACATTGAACATCAAAAAATGTAAAAACTAGAATATATTCTTCCAACAGCACTTGATAGCACTGCAACAGAACTTTTAAATAAATGCTTCTATTTCATCCTATGATCTCCTCTGACTGTTAAATCTAAATTACTATTTCATTTTAAAAGAGTCTCTGAGGGTACTTTAAGAAGTTAGTGAAAAAACAGAATTAAAAATAATATTAATCCTTCCATGAACTTTTAAAAGTACACTCCTATAATGAAGACTGTCCAACATGGCAGTCGCTAGCAACATGTAACTATTTACATTAATTAAAATTAAATAAAATTGAAAAATTTATTCCTTTGGTTGCACTGGCCAAATTTCAAGTGGTCAATATATACTGGAGAGAGCAGATACCAAACATTTCCATCATCACAGGAAGTTCTATTGAGCAGCACTGGTTCTATGTATATATGCTGTCTCATCTCCTACTTACTCCTCAGCCCCTTACAGCCTACCCTGCTAAAACTAATTTAAGAAAATGATGACCAATGACTAGTATGGATCACCAAATCCAATTATTTCCTTAGCTCTCTTCTTCCTTGATCTCAAACTCAGCTAATTATCACATTTGGAAATCCTCTCTTCTCCTTGGCCTCCCCTATACTTTATTAACCTAATTTTAAGTCTTTTTTAATTCTATCTTCTCCCACCCCCCCCAAATGTGGTCCTCAATCTATTCTTCTAGGTTCAAAATCTCATCCACAGTAGGCCTACCTTTTTACCTTTCTTCCTACCTCAACGTCTCTTAACTCCAAGCTCCTGCAGGACATTTTTACTTGGATACCCCTGGCCTCAATATATGAAGGGTTTCATTTTACTGCTTTTCCAAAAGCAGCTCCTCCTCCAATTCCCACATTTCTGTACTACCATTGTCCTCCTAGGCCCAAAAGCCATCAACTTTAAACCACTATCCCTCACCCACCATTTAACTAGTCACAAATGTTTGTGAATTTCCTTTGAAGTATCAATTAACAGTCTTGCACCTTAATCCAAACACCTGATTTACCACTTTGCCACCACCATAATTCAGGTCCTTGTTACCACAGGTTCCTCACTGCTTTCCAATCTTTGCCTGTTCCCACTTATGCACACTGCCACCAGACACATTTTCCCCAACATTGCCTTTCATCCCAAAAGCCTAAGGGGACTCAGTACAGACAGTAAAAGAAAATTCCAACACTTTAATGATTTGATTCCAACAATTTGTAACAAACACACTTTACAAACTTATCTTTGACTCCTCCATCTTCTACTCTGTGGTAGCAAAACTAAAACTATTCCCTAAACACAACTCTGTGTGCCTTGCCTATATAAACTTGGGACTCCTAGACTCTACTCTACAATTTTAATATATTAGTTGCTTTATATTATGAAGCTATCCATCTCAGTATCTCTTATGTAGCACCCATTTTGAACAGAGCTAAGTAAACAGACCAAGGAAAAAAGTTACAAATAAATACACTGATTTAGTTTTAATAGAAAACCATCAGTATTTATTGTATGCAATTCTACTCCCCAAGAATTTATTCTGTAGAATTATTTCATAGAAATAATCCCACAATTATTCAGAAATGTAAATGCAAGAATGACCATCACAGACAGCACTTTTGTGATTAAAAAAAAAAAAAAAAACACTGACTAGATAATTATACTGAGTTTGTAAAAAAAAATTTTTTTTTTCTTTTTCCTTTTTCGTCTTTTTTACTGACCGGTAACGGGATCGCAACCCTCGGTGTTGCGCCCGCACCGCGCTCAGCCAGTGAGCGGGAACCGGTCTCCACATGGGATTCGAACCCTCGGCGGGAGCGCCGCTGTGCTCCCAAGCAGCACTCTCTCCAGTGCGCCACCGGGCCGGCCCAAAAAATTTAAAAAAAAAAAAAAAACTACAGTCTTTTTTCCTGAACCTGATTAGGAGAAACACAGTCCTTAAAAATTAGATAAGTCTGTATTTTGTGATAGAGTAATATATCTGTAATACACTATTATTATTGGGAGAAAAGGGCAAATTGTAGAACAATATATACAGTTTGATCCTATTTGAAGAAAATGTTTATGTTTATATATTCGTTGAAAACAACTATCAATAGGGGACTAAGATTGGGTTCTATTCATACAACTGAATACTACACAGCTATTAAAAGAAATAAATATACATGTACCAACATAAATAAATCTCAAGTTTTTCAAACTGCAGAATATATGTACTAAGGTACCTTACAGTATATATTTGAAACACAATAATACATGCGAAATATCTACAGATATTTGTAGGAAGAATATAAGAGCATGGGCTAGAAAGATAAATATCAACTTCTGCATAAGGAAACAGGATCTAGGAGGAGAGCAAAAGGTACTCCAACTGTATCTATATTTTAATTGTTAAAAACAAATATAAATACACCTTTGAAGCAAACCTGACAAGATGCCAACATCTATTAAATTAGATACATGGTGTTTGTTAAATTATTCTCCATATTTTTCTACATTTTTGAAATATTTAAATCTTACTTTAAAAAAAAAAAAAAGCCAGGGTTGTGAAATTTGGGGACAGAGGAAAATAGTCTTTGTAGACTTCTACACAGGATTTTGTTTTTTTTTTTTTTTTTCTTTTTTTGGACAAATCTGTTATTTTACTACAAACTTTCTCACCAAAAAAAAAAAAACAAATAACACCAAGGTCATGGGTTCAGATCCCCACACCGGCCAGCCGCCAAAAAAAAGAGAGAAAAAAGCCCCCAAATTTATACTAGTACCTACCTTTACCTCGACTGCTCTTCAACTTTAACCTTATTCTTCAACAGAATAAAGTAGAGATAATTACAAACATCTTAATCCAGAAATCTAACTTTTCTGAATATGTCATCCATTCACACAAGCATCTAAAGCACTATAAATGTGCAGTAAACTAACAGCAAAAGCTGACAAGCTCTAATCACTTAAACCCTAAAGGATATATTACACAGATCTTCCTAAAATATCACCAGATGAGTACATAAATTTACAGTGGCTCAACTCCCAGCTGTATAGTAAGACCAAAACTCTATTGAGCCTATACTGTCATAATAAAAAATCATTTGTCTAAATTTCTTCCAATTCATATTGCATATACAAAATCCACATCATATCTGAGTTGCTATAACCCCACTTGATATTTAAAACACATACACCCACACAAGGATACAGAACTTGCTCAAGACATGATAGGTCAAGGAGAACTGGGAGTTCTGGCTGAGTCCTGTGTTTACAGAGCTCATAGAAATTGGGTTTTTGTTTTTTTTTTTTAGATGGTATTTAAGAGAAAAATTAGTTGGAAGTCCTTTTGAGTTTGTGATCAAAGCCCAGACTGTCTTCAGTCACAGTGAAGTTTACAATGAGAAAGCTCAAATCAGCTTGCCTGCCCCATTTCTCCCATTCCACTTCTTACAGGTGCCACTACACTTAGGAACTGGAGCCAGTTAACCACCCACTTTCTCACTGGTGACTGTGACTTAAACCTTCATAACACATCCAATGAAAAAAACTAAAATAGCAGTTTTTTCATAATTATAAAAGTAATATATGCTCATTATAGAAAACTAGGAAACTATTTTAAAAAATCAGAAAAGTCACATTATCCCTCCACATAGAAACTAATCACTATTAGTACTTCCATTCATGTCCTTCTGGGGTCTCTTCTGTATATGAAAGTTTGTTAATTCACCTACCAAACAGGATTTTAACTATCATAGAACAGTGGGAAATATCACAATAGTTCTTTGGAAGACTAATTTTCTTCATTGTTTTCTGAGTAAGCCAAAACCACGTGTGCAGGGAACTGGAGAGAATGAGACAGGTGAGAGGAATCATACTTGCTCTTTTTCATTTACCCTAGGGCAAATGAAGTGGAGTCCATGCTGAGAATCCTTATATATGCAAAGACCAATCAATGAATATGTTTCCTTTTTAAATAGCAACATACTATATAAATAATACATACATATACACACATATACAATCTTGCCAGTAGAACGGACCCACACAGAAAAACGAACTACATCAAGACTATTTGGGGTGGAGGGTCACCTTGGAAACATCTTAAAAGAATGTAGAGGGATATCCGAAAGGTTAATCTAAAATTAGTGACCTCTCCCACAAAAATATTATCTGTGTACATCAGATGAAGGAACAATCTAACTACAGAAAGTGTTGGTTTTACATTGTGGAACTTATTTACATGTGTAAATAAATATGTAAGAGTTTAAACAGTTAGCCCATAAATACTGATAGCTTACTCTGTACCAGGCTATTAAGTGCTACAGAGTGAGGTAGAGAACAGCTATCAGTCCCTACTCCTGCAGAGTTTTCAGTCTATCTCTTTAAATATGATGTCAACCATGAGGCATGTGGCCTCAAGTCAGATCCCTGATTAAATGATGGTCTCAAATCCTTGTGATGATCTAAGAAGATGTATGTGATAGTACCTTATAAATCATGCTACCTAAGGTAGAAAGACCTATCTGGCCTTTTGTCCAAAGCACTGTATATAGCAATGATCTTCAAATAAATTATTTCATTTCTTTTAACTGGCAAAAAATAATCACTCCTAAATTGCTTAATATAATCTCTTTTCACAGTCTCTAAGATTTTAATATTATCTTTCTCTGACAATGATCCATATGAAATAACTGAAATTAAGTTCCCCATGATAGAGGGAGAAAGAGAGATTCATTTTTTTCTTGTACAAAAAGTACCACTTCCTGACTTCATAACTTGGGGGGGAGAGGGAGCTATGGCTGCAAGTCAAAAGCAACTTATTCAAACTAAAGAAAAAAACTATCTTTTAATCTAAGATTCATCAAGGAAAGTTTCAGCCCAAGAAAGCATTTCTAAAATGTTATAGGCTCACGCTCTGCCAGATGGAGTTAGAGTGACAGGTTAATTGTGGTATTTTGCAAGCAAAGTGAAGCAAGCAGCAATTATTCATCCCTTCACTCAGTCTCTAAGACCTAAGCTCTTAAAAAACAGGAATGCATTATAATCAATCTGTTTTACATAAAGCGCAGATTTTTAAAAATATACTCTACACAAAATCAATTCCTCTTATCTAAGTACATGAATTAGATTGTTTCCTACCCTATGATTTGTCCTTCTCAAATTCAGCCACCTCAACAATGACAAAAAGCATAAAATTGACGCTTTAGGTTCATATTTGCCCTTATTGCAGATATAACTCTCAAGAGCATGGGACACTTTAAAGACTATAATAATCGAACTAAACTGGACCATCTGCAAAACTAGTGAAATGCCCCAAAATAACCATTCATAAAAGCCCAATACTACATCTTCTCAAGGAGTACCCAAAAAGCTTTAGTGGGCTAAAGAAGGAAGATATTTGAACTTTATTTTTAACTTTTTGTTTATACTTTACAAAGCACACAATAAGGATTAAGGATTAATGCCCAAAATGTTTCTAATGATGGGGTTAGCAATGAAAAAGTTTGAAGACCAATGGTCTAAAAGTACTCCCTTGTTCACTGAATTTTCATTTTTACTTGCCTCCTTCACAGAGTTAAGCTGTAGAGGTAATCCCTCATGCCGAAAAAAGAACAAAAAGAAAACTATTCCAAACTATTTTAAATTCCCAGCAACAAACTAAATCACTAGCAAGACTATATGGATATGTATGCTGATATACTGTTGACAGGAGTTTAAAAATAGGCACCTTGAATATATCCAAATTGAAAGCACACAAACGTTCTGACCTGATAAGCCCACTTTTAAGGACTTAACCTAAGGAAATGACAGCACTGTTTTAAGATAAAAATTAGCAATGTCCATTAACAACAGGGAATTGCAGTAAACTATGATGCACCCATATTACAGAACACTAAATACCCATCAAGGGAATATCAGTTTCACATGGAAAGTTGTTCTTTTTTAAGCATTTCAATAGATAATGTAGATGAAAAAAATTAAAACACCAAACATTACATCCAGGTGGGATTATAGGTCATCTCTACTTCTCCTTATTCTCCTGGGTTGTCTCATCTGTTGATTCTGGGTTTCTTGAGGGTTTTTTAATATTGAACATGTACTGTAGCTTTCATAATCAGAAACAATTTTATTTTGAAATTAAAAATGAAATTAAATTAGAACTCATTATTGTCCTGTATCACTTCCAAAACTCCTTATAAACACTCTGCTTTCCCATGTGGTTTGTGTAATCAGTCTACACACTTAACGATTACATATTTGGTTTACCTGATAGAAAAATTATAATCATGGATCAAAGAAATAAGAACAACCTTTTCAAGGCTAACCATCTTTCATGTCTTTATATCCATTATTTTCAGTTATGTTAGGATTTATTAAAATACTTATAATTTCCTTACATTTTGCCAGATTATCAATCTATGAATGATTTAGAGAATCAATGTCTATTTCTCTTCTGCAACTAAATTACAAAAGCATTAACTACCAAAGAAATCAGATTTCGACCCCAGAGAAATGAAATCGAAAAGCTTGCTACCATCTCTCATAAGAGAATCATTCTACACATCATGTGAAGACTCAGGCACATAACGGATCCATGCCTAGACATATCCAAGATGATGCTCTGTAGCAGTCATCAGCACCAAGACAATACCTCCGTGGTTACCAAGCACTCCATCTTAAGGGGAAAGAGGGCTTAAGAATATTAGCATAAGTTTATGTAATAACTTGTTCATTAAATCAACAACTTAACAGAGCTGAGGTATTTCCCCATTAGTAGAATAGCTTTAATGTAACCCAACTTCACAATTTTCTTCTGGTTTTTCAATTGTTTTATGCCTTACTATCTTACATTCTACCTGCACTGCACATCCCCAAACAATTGTTTTCAAAGTTTTACCACAACCTGTAAGAAAAAATAATTTTACATTGCAACCCAATACACATACATAAAATATTGTTTTAAAGTTTCCCAAATAAATACTTACTTTTTTTTTTTTTTAAAGATGACCGGTAAGGGGATCTTAACCCTTGTCTTGGTGTTCTCAGCACCACTCTCTCCCAAGTGAGCTAACCGGCCATCCCTATACAGGAATCCGAACCCGTGGCCTTGGTATTATCAGTACCACACTCTTCCAAGTGAGCCACGGGCCAGCCCTCCAAATGAATACTTACTTTTAACATACACAGTGTACTGATACATTCTTTTTAATGCTTTTTAAAATAACCACATTGATTTCATTACCTTATGACATTGCCACCTGCCATTTAGAAAACACAGCCCTAAAACTTTACACAGAACACACTAAACTCCTTGCCCCACCAACTTCCACCACCACTCCAACATAAAAAAATGGGTGAAATCTAGTAAGTCCATTCCAAGTGCAGACCTTGGTTTAAACGTCAGGCATCCCAGATCCCTCTGAAGTTCCTGCAACACTGAGACTATTCCTATTGGCAGACAGGATGCAAGTACTAAAAGGTTTCTCCAGGCAGAAAACAGAAGCAGAAACCTTTCCTGTTGCCTTATCAGTGACATTAGTAAATTGTGCCCTTGACAACATGTACCAGGTTTACCACCGCTCCTTAAGACAACTCCTCCAATAAAATAAAATAGAAGTCTACTACCATCCCCTTATATTTTTAGATTGCTTTTCACATACGCTCTTCCATTTGAACCTCCCTGACAGCCTGTGAGATAAGTGGAGAGGGTGCTCTTCCTCCTTTTACTAATGAGGGAATTGGAGCTCAGAGGGGTCATGTGGCTTGCCAGAAACAATGCAGCTAATGAGCACAACACAAGTTTGAACCCAAGACTTACTGATTTATCCACTCTCCTACTATAAGAATTTTCATTCTGAATATCTGATATGTGTACAAATATGAACTTAAATGGTATATACAAAAATGAAGATGAAAGCATGATTCCAGTACAGGTATCATAAAACTGAGATTTAAAACAGCAATAATACATTAATAATTTTGGCAGCTTCTGAAATTACTGGGGACTGGCCAGTAGCTCAGTTGGTTAGAGTGCAGCATTGTAACACCAAGGTCACGGGTTCGGATCCCCATACTGGCCAGCCGCCAAAATAAAAAAAGCAAAATTACTGGGACTCCTAGGTCAATCCAACAAGGATTTGATCTCATACTGTGTCTTAAATCAATGTTTCCCTAATTATAAAATTACATGTTAATTCACCACAGAAAATTACAGAATTGGGTGGTCTGAAAGAAACTAGCCACATAAATTGCACAAACTTCCCCCAAACCATTCTTAGTCTTGTGGCTTCACACTAAATTATGAAGTTCCCTATATGAAATCCAATTTGATTGCGACACTATGTGAATTACAACAGCAAAAGCATGTCGTTTCTGCATAACACTTGCAACATGCACTCAATTTCCAGAGCACTTTTTTTTTTTTTTTTTTTTTTTTTTTTTTTTTTTTTTTTTTTTT
>NW_007727315.1:200553-212882 GCF_000696425.1 Galeopterus variegatus
TACATGGGATCCGAACCCTCGGACGGGAGCGCCGCCGCGCTTCCCAAGCGGCGCACCATCCAGTGCGCCACCGGGCCGGCCCCTCCAGAGCACTTTTAAATATCTAAAATCCACAAGCTAAAAAGCAGAACCCAAGACAGAACATTGTTTCTTTTAAATGAAAAAGGCTCATCTACCTATATGAGATGAATACAAAATAACACAATTAAAAATTATTAAAGATCTGTAAAATCAGCCTGGAGAAAATACTTGAGGTCGGGCCGAGCCCGCGGCGCACTCGGGAGAGTGCGGCGCGCTGGAAGCGCAGCAGCGCTCCCGCCTGCAGCGCTCCCGCCGCGGGTTCGGATCCTATATAGGGATGACCGGTGCGATGCGCTCACTGGCTGAGCGCGGTGCGGCCAGTCACAAAAAGGACAAAAAAGAAAATACTTGAGGTCAACGAGTATAGGCCATTAACTGTGTAGAAGAAGCTGAAGCCCAAAGAAGTTAAGTGACATTCCCAACAGCATTAATAACACAAATGGAGTCAGAATCAAAGTCTGTCTACAAATCCAAAGCTTCCCATTACCCCATACTACCTCTGCATTTAAAATGTCCTTTTAAAAAAAGACACTAACATTTAAAAAATTTAAGACACATTAAGTCTCAAAAACTAGGGGACAGGATAGTGCTCACTGACAGTCTTTAGAAAACAGAATCTCCTGAAGGAAGCTCAAAAGTTCCAAACAACAAGGACTAAAAAGCAGTTCTCTAATCCAATGCAAGATATCAAGTAGTTTTTAGCAACTAAAGCTGCTATCAACCACCAAAACTGTTCTTTTTCCCCTATCAATACTATTCATTTACTCAAAAAATATCTAAGGGCATAGAATATGATGAGAACTGTGCTTAGGTACTGGGGATACCAGGGAACAAAACAGACATAGCCTTTGGCTCTTCTAGTGGACAGCTGGGTGCATGTCTCTAAAAATACTACACTATGATTTGAGAGGATATTTACCAAACTCCTTCACTATCCTACACAACTATAACACTTTCTTCCAAACTTATAACAACCCTCACCATGCCCCCTCTGAAACATGAATAACTTCCTTTAGTACTTCAGTATTCCACTTTACCACAGAAGGTGTTAACCAGGACAACAGCAAATTTTTAAACTGACTTTACCACTCCTCACAGCCTAGGGCAAATTTCAAGAACTTTTCACAATGCACAGTAAATCTTCCTGGTTCACAACCTTGCTAACACATCCATCCTACCTTCCACTTTACTAGAAACCTGATTCCGATAGTTTAAGAGTAACCATGATGTTGGGAAACATCTTTGGTAGACCCCTTTGTGAGCCAGAGGCAGACTTACTGCCTCTCCTTCTCTGCTTCTTTCCTCTGGATTCTTCAGTGTATCTCTGGATATACCTCTAGTTAAGCAGCATCTAATTTTATCAAGTGTGTTCCTAATAACTTGTGCACAAATAACTTTTGGCAACTAACCTGTTTCCCCTACATATATCCATTATATTCATATTTTAAAAGATGGCTAATTTGCAGTATTAAGTTTCTCATGCTTCCCCTTCTTCCCTTAAAGATATATAAACAATTAAGAGCATGGTACTGATAACACCAAGGCCATGATCCCTGTTCCCGCCAGCTGCCAAAAAAAATTTTTTTTAATTAAAAGCACTCTCAGAAGTCACAGTTAGCAGGAAATCTTTGGGATACCCAACCTATATCTGAGGTTCACATATCTGGCTGGCCAGAATCATTCAGGAAGCTAGCTTTGCAAGGATGGAGGCTCCATCCTCGGAAATATTAATACAACAGGTCCTGCAAGGGGCCCAGGAATCAGCATTTTAGACAATTCATAATACTGTCGCTAACGCCTGGCCTCAAACTAGGTAACCACCGAATTAAAGAAATTTGCCTACAAGCTTAAAAACTTGGGTTCTCCTAAGGCTTGCCATTAACTACAAATGGGGCTGCACCACTGCGCTGGTCAAGTGAACTGCTCTGGGTCACCTGAAAGTAAGGGAGATAATTAGAGCTGAAAAAGGCCTTCAAGGCAGCCAATCTAAAATTCTAGAACTCTCCAAATTTAGTTTAATATCACATACTGTACTGGGTTTACTCAAAATAGTGTCATTTTGTAAGCTCTTCTACCCACCTGAGGCATAGACCCTAGGAGGGAAGACTTTCTGCATGCCACCAACACACTCCGTATTAGGCCTCCTAGCAAAAACAACACGGATTGTGCCTTTTGCCCTGCTGAAAAAGTCCTGAATCTGAAAAGGGAAGGTCCCCGTGGCCTCTACATAGACCAATCACAAACATTTTACATAAAAAATCATCTGTAATTCAACCCAGGCCTCTGATGGCATCACCATTCATATTATAAGAAACTAAGGTGAACCTCAACTAGAAGCGTATGTGCACTTTTTTCTGTTTTTGTGAAAAAAAAGATGTCCGATAACAAAGTGGATATCAAGATACTAGAACAGTCAGAATTTAGGCCTCAGGAGAAGACACCTGAACATCAATACCTAACAGTAGTCCATGTGCAAAACTCACAAGTGATATTACCAGATTCCAGGAGTCTATTAAAGTGGCCATAAAAATCGACCCCATAATTGTGATGTAAGTTTTCCAGCCCAAAGTACAGCCAACAATATCTTATGCACAAGCAATACCTCAAGCACAATTCCTACCCGAGAAATAACACCGTAATCTTTTGCGGAGCTGTTTGACCAGTGTTCCCTGAGCTCCCTCAACCGCCCCCGAACCATCCTTCCCACCCAAGTACTCTCAGGTCAGGAGGATGCCCTGCTGCACAGTCAGGCGGCCACTCCTCTTTCCCACAAGGCCTGGGCCCGCACTGCTCGCCCCGGGGCTCCCAGGGTCCCCGACCTCCAGCCTCTCGCCACGGTGGACTCCCACACACCCGGCTGAGGGTGCACACCCACCTCCCGGGGGTCTGCGGGCATTTCTCCAGGCTCTCCGGGGCTAGTGCCCCCACACCTCTAGCCACACGGTCCCGTCCCCGTCAGGTCCGGGAAAGCCGCCCGGGCCCAGGACCCCTCCTCCCCCGCGCTCAGGGTCCGGGCCGAGCCGGGCCGCCGCACTCCCACTGTCCGCGCCTCTCCCTGGCGGCGACAGCGGCCGCCCGGGACGCCTCTCCCCGGTCCCCGCACGCTGTCCAGCCCCCCGCGGGCCGCCGCCTCCTCCGAGGGTGACAGCCGCCGCGCTGGGTCCGAGGCCGGCTCCTCCTCCAGCTCCTCCTCACCCCCCGAGGAGACGCAGGGGGGGACTGGGCTCCTTACCGGGCGGAAGGACATGGCGAGGCCCGCCACGACACCGCCTCCTCCGCCACCCCACGAGGCTCCCAGCCTGGGCGTGCGGGGGGCAGCGCCTGGGCCGCTGGAGCGTCTCGTCCGGGGGCTCCTCAGCCGCCGCTGCCGCCGCCTTCTCACAACCACAACAACATGGCGGCAGCGGCCACACAGAGCGCGCTCCCGACGCCGGGCCGTGAGCGGGGGCGCACGCGCACGCTCCGGCGCTCAGCGGGCGGTGGGGGAAAAGGAGACGGGCCCGCGCGGGTTGAATGGGGGCGGGGCCCGGGCCGCTTGCCACGCCCCAGGAGGTGAGCTGGGATGCAGACAAGCCAAATACCCGCGGCGGGGGCGAAGCTGGAGGAGAAATCCAGCCCAGGAAGAAGGGCTACACAGATGGGAAATAGAGAAAGAGCGATGATAAATAAAGAAAAAAACAAAGACGGTCCTACAGATTTTTAGGAGTCATCTTTTCCTAGCTCTGTAACCTTGGGCAAGATATCAGGTCATTCTATTTACCAGAAAAGTAGGGCAGTAGTGGTATCTCACCTGCAGTTGTGGCGAGGATAAAACTAATTTATATAAAGCATGTAAATGTAGTGTGCTGGAGGTTATACTCAGAATACAACTTCAAACTGCTTCAACCTCAGCTCCTAATCAAAAGCTCAGAGAGAAGGGAGTTTTCAAACAACTTTTTATTGTTGTTGTTGTTGGCCAGCTGATACAGGGATCCAAACCCGTGACCTTGGTGTTAGAGGGCTGCACTCAATCCAACCAGCTAACCCGCCAGCCCGGAGTTTCCAAACAAAAAAGAAGAAAAAATTGTAACCTATCCACACTAGCCTGCAGAAGAATTCCACAGACCAGGACTGCATTTCCTAAGTCCAAAACAGATTCACCTCCTTTGAGTTGCTTTTTAACATTATACCTTTGACTTTTCTGGAAAATGACTGAGAAATCTATCCCTGTCATACTGTTTTTTCCACAGCACTTTCTGAAATTATTTATTCATTTGTTTTCAATGTTTGTCTTTCTACCCCACTAGAATGTAAAAGCTACTTGAAATAAAAATCTTGTTTGTCCTGTTTATCTCTATATCTCCAGCACCTAGAATTGGGCAAGACAAGTAGTAGGCAGTCAAATTTCTTAACTAGCTAATAGCTAACATTCATTCAGACAATTCATCTAATTGAATCTTTACAACAACTTTAATAGGTAGAGATGCTGTTATCTCTATTTTACAGATGAAGAAAGTGAAGCCCAGAATAAGCTACACCTATTAAAACAAAATTCAAACCCAAACTCAACTGACAACAAAAATTGTGCTCTCACTCTTACTAGTGGAGCGGTAACCTGAAATAAAATCTCAAGTAAGAAATCACATCAGAGTTCAAGGTTCTGAAAGACTTTGCTTTGCTACAAGAGAAATTGGTGTGCTTCCTCCTTTCTGATAACTAGTGTTATGCAGCTGATTGTGTCTCTCTCTTCACCTTGGCTTCCAGAAAGCCCAGGGCTAATTTGAAGCTCAACAGTAGCCTCTTGTTGACCCTTAGGGTCCGCTCAGGCCTCGACTTTTCACCTTTGTATGTTGCTGTCCTGACTTCTCCTTTCTGTTGTATGGCTACAGCCTTTATGGAATGGAAGACGAAATAGTAAGTACATAGAACCGATGAATGACTAAAAAAAAAAAGAAGAAGAAAAAGAAAGAAGGAAAAAGAAAAAGGGTTTCCCACCTGTTTCTCCCATTTTTTGATAAACTAAGGTTCCTATCAACCACCCACCAGTTTCCTCCTGGCGGTCATTCCCCTACCCAGTCCTCTGATCAGGGAAAGGCCATAGGATGGACTTTCACAGATTAGTGGCTCTCACCCACTAAACTGTACTGAAACTAGCACCTGACTCTAGGACATCCCACCCATAGTCTAGCTAGCTCCCAATGAGGTGGCTCGGGGCAAAGAGTTCAACGAGTAGGTAGTAGGCATTGGCTCAGCCAATCCCACAGCTTCCCAGGAATGCATGTGGAGAGGAATCTACGCGTTGGTATATCATTTTTAACTCTTTGTAGACCTAGTTTCACGTGTTTGCCTTCTAATCTGAGCTAAAAAAAATCCTCAATTGAATCCTCCACCAGTATTTCATCCACCAGGAAGTGGGTGAAATTTCTCTGTGGCCATTAAATCACACTATTTGCCCCTCCTCATTCTCATAATAGCTAACATGGATTGAACCTTTTGATGTGCCCAAGGCTATATGACCATGTTACATGTATATCTATGTAATCTTCACCACAGCCCTATGAACAGGTATTGTTACTCTCCTTCATTTTACACATGAGGAAGTGTAAAAGTCAGAATTTAAACCCAGATGATTTGACTCCGAGTGCATGCTTGTAAACTTCATACTATGCCTCATCTCCACTGCTGCCCACTTGCTTACCTTTAAGGCAGTCTTAAGTAAATTATCTCTAAATAAGAAACAGAAAAATGCTGCGTGTCCTTGAAAACTCCAAGGAGAAGAGCCCAAGAAGGCACAATGGAAAGAAAGCTGGTCTGAATCTAAAGTCTTAAAGTTGAATCTTTGTGCGTCCACCGTCTGCGTCCACCTTCGTGCGTTCCCCATTTCCCTTTTCTGTACCTGTTGCCACATCGCCTTGTGCAGTCGTTGTCACTACCCCTCTTACCTCACAGAGGTGTGTAAGGGTTCTTTGCGGAAATGGATTTGGAAACATTTTGCACCCTGTGAAAATCCTCAACAGTGGACAGGATCCCTGTGTGCTTTGGCTGAGGGCAAAGCCCTAACTTTGTGCAGTGTGTCCAGGAAAGATAGAGGAAACCAACTCGGACTCCGCAAGGGCTTTTTCCCACTGCTCTATTTCTCATGGGAGGGGTTCCCTCTCCCCGACTGAACCTTCCGCTCCTCCTGCTATTCTTTCAGCCTCTCTCCCTGCTGCTATCTTCAAAGGTGAAAATGTTCTTCCAGCTACTCAGGGACTCTTTGAGGTAGCCTAAGACAGGTGGAAAGGCTGATGACGGAGGGTGGAGGCTTCCTGAGGTCACGCAGGGCTCCTGCAAAGCAGGAGTCCCCTGGCCCCCCAGAAATGCATATTTCCAAACACTAGATTCTGCTGCTTAATGATGTGTCATTCATTTCAGTGATCGCTTTGTGTGGATTATCCCCAAACTCTCAAAATGCTTCAGCAGCTACATCACCTCCTAATCTAGCTAACAAACAGGCGTAACTGTAGCTTCAGACTTTGAGAAACTGCTTGCCCAGGGTCAGACAGAAACTAGAATTGAATCGTGTTTCTGTGATTCAAAATCTCCCAGGATTTTCCAGATACCACACTGTACCCTTACTGCTGAGATGGATCAGTCCAACTCCAATTCATCCTAGAGTAGTGGTTCTCAAAGTGTGGTCCACTGGTCCCTGGGGGGCCCTGAGACATGTTCAGGGGTCTGTATGAATCAAAGCCATTTTCATAAGAATACTAAAAACTTATTTGCCTTTTTTACTGTGTTGACACTTGCACAAATGCTGGCACTTTGTCACAAATCAAGGCAGTGATGTAATATGTGCTTGTAGCCATTGTATCCTTCACCAACATGAACTGGGAGTAAAGAAAATGCCAGTTTCACTTAAGAATGCCCTTGATGAAGCAGTAAAAAAAGTTTTGTTGTTTCAATCCCTGTACCAGCCAGCCACAAAAAAAAAAAAAAGTTGTATTAACTCTAGACCTTTGAATACAAATCTTTCCTATTCTGTGTGATGAAATGGAAATTATACATAAAGTACATTTTTTCACTTTTTTTTTTTTTTTCCTTTTTGTCTTTTTTCGTGACCGGCAACGGGATCGCAACCCTCGGTGTTGCTCCCGCACCGCGCTCAGCCAGTGAGCGGCCGGTCTGTATGTGGGATCCGAACCCTCGGCAGGAGCGCCGCTGCGCTCCCAAGCGGCGCACTGCTACAGTGCGCCGGTGAAATTCATAGAACATAAAATTAATCATTTTAAAGTGAACGATTCAGTGATATTTAGTAAACTCACAATGTTGCATAACCCCACCTCTATCCCATTCCAAAACATGTTCATCACTCCAAAATATAACTATATAACCATTAAACAGTTATTCCCCACACATAAAGAATTTTTGCTGTGTGTAGAAGTAGGGTGGTTGTCTCAAGCAAAAGCACTTCTGCAATTGTTTGAGTTGCAAGGTGAACTAGCCTCTCTTTTCAGGGAATACTATTTTAACCTGAAAGAGTGGTCAGCAAGAAAACTAGTTATTCAAATTTAGGTGTTTGGCAGACATTTTCTCAAAAATGTATGAAGTGACTTTGTCACTTCAAGTAAAACAGATGATAGTATTTGTTGCCTACCAATGTTAAAATTTTTTTTTCTTCTTCTTCTTTTTTTTTTTTCTTTCCAGTGGTAAAATTTGAGCTTAATTATAGTTTTGGAAAATTTGGATGTCTCATCATGAGCTTGACAACTTCCAAATATATAAAGTCTTTTCTGCTGAGATGGATGGTAATATTAGCAAAAGTGAATTTTTGAGATTATATAATGAAATGTGCCAACATTTGGAAGAGCTACACAACCCAGTGAACCAATATTTTCCAAATGACCAATGTATAATGTTATCAAATCATGCATAAATAAAAGATCCATTCAAAGTATAAGATAGACCAAGGGATTTTAGTGCAACTGAGTACAAAAAGATCACTGATTTGAAGTTACATAATTAAACTTTAAGAAATTATCACCTATCAGGTTTTGGTGTGGTATCAAGAAAGAATATTTGCAATTATCCTAACTGTATGAGGCTGGATTTTCTTTATGTACTCCAACCAAAACAAATTGCCACAGACTAAATGCAGAAGCAGATATGAGAATGCAGAATTCTTACATTAACTCATACTTTAACGGAGACTTGCAAACATATGAAACAACACCATTCTTCCCACAAAATTTTTTGTTTCAGAAAATATAGTTATTTTTCAAAAAAATATATTATTTATGTTAACATGTAATGGGTTTTACACTTATAATGTTACTTTTCATGTTGTTTTGAACCAAATATTAGCAAACCAAATTCAACAGCATGTTTAAAAGGATCATTCACCATGATCAAGTGGGATTTATCCCTAGGATGCAAGATGGTTTAACATACACAAATCAATATATGTGATATATCACATTAACAGAATGAAGGACAAAATCATATGATCACCTCAATAAATGCAGAAAAGGCATTCAACAAAATTCAACATCCTTTCATGATAAAAACTCTCAACAAATGAGTTATAAAAGAAATGTATCTCCACACAATAAAGGCAACATATGACAACCATAGCTAACATCATACTCAGTGGTGAAAAGTTGAAAGATTTTTCTGTAAGTTCAGGAATAAGACAAGGATACCAATTCTCTCCACTTTTATTCAACATAGTACTGGAAGTCCCAGTCAGAGCAATTAGACGAGAGAAATAAATAAAAGGCATCCAAATTGGAAATGCAGAAGTTAAATTGGCTCCATTTGCAGATGTCATGATCTTACACATAGAAAACCCTAAAGACTCCACTAAAAAACTGCTAGAACTAATAAGCAAATTCAGTAAGGTTGCAGGATGCAAAATCAACATACAAAAATTAGTAGCATTTCTATACACTATCAAAAACTATCTAAAAAAGAAAAAAAATCCCATTCAGAATAGCTACCATCACCACCACCCCCCCAAAAAAAACTTGGGAACAAATTTAACCAAGGAGGTGAAATATCTGTACACTAAAACTATAAAACATTAATATTAATGAAAGAAATTGAAAAAGACACAAATACTAGTAAATGAAAAGATACATCATGTTTATGAACTGGAAGAATTAATATTGCTAAAATGTCAGCAGAGCCCAAAGCAATCTACAGATTCAATACAATCCCAATCAAAATTCCAATGACAGTTTCACAGAAAAGGAAAAAAAAAATCCTAAAATTCCTTAGGAACTACAAAAGATCTTAAATGGCCAGAGCAATCTTGGCAGGAAGAGCAAAGCCAGCAAAATCTACTACAAAGCTATAGTAACCAAAACAGCAACTTATTGGCATAAATACAGACACATAGGTCAATGGAACAGAATAAAGAGCCCACAAGTAAATCCATGCACTTACAGTCAATTAATTTTCTACAAAGATACCAAGAACCCAACGGAGAAAGGACAGTCTCTTCAATAAATGGTGCTGGGAAAACTGGATATCCACAGGCAGAAGAATGAAATTAGACCCTCATCTCACACCATATACAACAATTCAATCAAAATGGATTAAAAACTTAAATGTAAGACCTGAAACTAAAACTACTAGGGAAAACATAGGGTAAAAGCTCCATGACATTGGTCTGGGCAATGAATTTTTGGATACGACCCCAAAAGCACATGCAACAAAAGCAAAAATAGACAAATGGGGTCACATCGAACTAAAAAGCTTCTGCACAAAGAAAACAATTGACAGAGTGAAGAGACAACCTGCAGAATGGGAGAATATAGTTGCAAACCATACTTCTGGTAAAGGGTTAATATACAAAATATATAAGGAACTCAAACAGCTCAATAGTAAGCAAACAAATAACCTGATTTTAAAGTGGGCAAAGAACCTGAATAGACATTTCTCGAAAGAAGACACGCAAATGGCCAAAAGGATATGAAAAATGCTCAACACCACTAATCATCAGGGAAATGCAAATTAAAACCACAATGAGATATCATATCACTTGTTAGAATGGCTATTATCAAAAAGAGGAAAGATAGCAAGTATTGACAAGGATGTGGAGAAAAGGGAAACCAGGTACAATGTTGGTGGGAATGTAAATTAGTACAGCCATTATGAAAAAGAGATGAAGTTTCCTCAAAATGTTAAGAATAGAACTACCATATGATCCAGCAATTCCACTTTGGGGTATATGTAGGGTCTTCAAAAAGTTCATGGAAAGATCTGCATTGTCTTTTAATTCTATTTTCCACAAACTTTTTGAAGTACTCTCATATATCCAAAAGTAATGAAATCAGAATGTCTAGCTAATATCTTCAATTGAGTGCAGGATATAGGGATCAACCTAAGTGTCTATACATAGATGAATGGATAAAGAAAATGTGGTGTATAAATATACAAAATAAAATACCATTCAGCCTTAAAGAAAAAAAAAAAGGAAACCTTGTCATTTGTAACAGCATGGATGAACCTGGAGGACAGATGAACCTGGCTAAATGAAATAAGCCAGGCACAGAAAGACAAATACTGCATGATTTCATTTATATGTGGAACCTAAAAAAGCCAAACTCATAGAAACAAAGAGTAAAATATTGGTTACCAGGGAATGGGGAATAGGGGAATTGAGGAGCTGTTGGTCAAAGGACACAAAATATCAGTTAAACAGGCGAAATAAGTTACACAGGAGAAATAAGAAATAAGAGATCTATTATATATCATGATGACTATAGTTAGTAACAACATATTGTATATTTGAAAATTGCTAAGAGTAGATTTTAACAGTTCTCACCACAAAGAAATAAGTATGTAAGGTAATGCACATTTTAAACAGCTTGATTTAGCCGTTCTACCATGTACATGTATATCAACACATCACGTTGTGCACCATAAATATAAAAAAACTTTTACTTAATTAAAAATTAAGAAAAAAGAAAACAATATTACAAAACCGTCATATGAAAAGGCATTCAAAGAGAACATTAATAATGTTGTAGGGGAAAAGTGTTAAAGAAGTCTGTCAAGCATTCAATTAAAAAAATTTTAAAATTACACTTGGTTACAGCACAGTGTTGTAACACCGAGGTCAACCGTTCAGATCCCTGTAACAGCCAGCCACCAAAAAAAAAAAAAAAAAAAAAATAGTATGCTTAAAAAAAATAGCTATTTTGGGGGCCGGCCTGTGGCTCACTTGGGAGAGTATGGTGCTGATAACACCAAGGCCACGGGTTCAGATCCCTATATAGGGATGGCCAGTTAGCTCACTTGGGAGAGCGTGGTGCTGACAACAACTAGTCAAGGGTTAAGATAAAAATAAAAAATTAAAAAATAATAAGTAAATAGCCATTTTTATAAATTGAAAAATAATTTAATATTTTCTCAGTTTTAATTCCTACCAAGGTAAATATCCATCAACATAACCTGCATAAACAAAAGCTCTTTAGGATCCTCAATGATTTTTAAGAAACCAAGTCTGAGAACTGCTGGAATAGAGTATTCACTGGAGTTTTTCAACAGTAAAGACATTTTTAGTCAGTACATGGATTCTCTATTTATATAGTTATATTTAATGTACATAGAAAAATATAACTAGGGCCGGCCCCACAGCGTGCTCGGGAGAGTGCAGCGCTGGGAGCGCAGCGGCGCTCCGCCGCGGGTTCGGATCCTATATGGGGATGGCCGGTGCGCTCACTGGCTGAGCGCGGTGCGGGCAACACCAAGCCAAGGGTTGCGATCCCCTTACCGGTCACAAAAAGGACAAAAAAAAAAAGAAAGAAAAATATAACTAATAGATCAAACTCAGTATCACTGATATCTTTGCTTAGGATGAGGCTAAATTTATTTCTATAAAACCAGTTGACTCAGGGCCGGCCCGGTGGCGCACTGCTACAGTGCGCCGCTTAGGAGCGCGGCGGCGCTCCCACCGAGGGTTCGGATCCCACATACAGACCGGTTCCCGCTCACTGGCTGAGTGAGGGGCGGGCGCAGCACCGAGGGTTGCAATCCTGTTGCCGGTCACGGTCCGGTATGGGCGCGACACTGAGGGTTGCGGTCCGTTGCCGGACACGAAAAAAGAGACAAAAAGACAAAAAAAAAAAAAAAAAAAAATCAGTTGACTCAAAATATGGAGTAAAGGGGCCGGCCCGGTGGCGCACTGGATAGTGCGCCGCTTGGGAAGCGCGGCGGCGCTCCCGTCCGAGGGTTCGGATCCCACATACAGACCGGTTCCCGCCCACCGGGCGAGGGGGGCG
>NW_007727315.1:213042-239344 GCF_000696425.1 Galeopterus variegatus
CGATCCGTTGCCGGACACGGAAAAAAGACAAAAAGAAAAAAAAAAAATATATATATGGAGTAAATATTAGTATAAAGCAGATTATGTCAAAAATTCATGAGGATCGTATCCAAATGACTGGACTTTGGGAAACACTCAAATAGTGATTGAGCTCATGAATCAGGTAGGCCTACCACCATTTCTTACTATGTGTGTGACCTTCATCTAGAAAATGGATTATTGTAGGGTTTAAATGAGTTAATACATGCACAGTAGCACTCATCAGATGTAATTCTCGGCAGCCTCCCACAGAGAGGTGCCTGGCAGGCCAATGTCAGGGAAGACCTGCTGCAATGGGAGATAGGAGGCTTGGATTACTGACCCAGCTGGGCCGTTGACTCACTGCCTGATCTGACTCCACCTTCAGGGCCTCAGTCTTCTCATCTAGAAAATGACAGGGTAGGATGTCATCCTCCTCTGGAGCCACCCAGTCCTACCAACCATCCTCTGATTAAAGGATCAGTCTCACCTTGTTCGATTATTGCATCAGAGAAAGGGATTCAAGAAGCTCCAAATGTCTCCCTGGCACACCCATCCCATTTCATAAAGGAGCAAACTGAGGCCCAGAGAGGTTAAGCAACTTACTCAGCCACATGCTAGGGGGTGGGGGTACAAACAGTATCGGCAGGATCTGCCCCAGGGTCCAGTGGGAAAATGAGAGTGCTTCCTCTACACTTTGAAAAATGACTTAGGTGTTTGGTGGTTTAGCCACCACAAGCCTTAACAAATATCCTGCAGTTCCCCCAGGGATACAAATCCCACTTCAGCCTGAGAAAATCAATGCTGTTGGGGTGGGCACACTGTGTTAACTGATTGATGAATTGCTACATGTTACTAACTAAATCCACTTTTAAAAGATCAGGCGCTCTCTCTAAATTTCCCCAGGAAGGCAGGCAGACAAAATCGGCAAGAAAAGGTTAGAAGGGGATGGAGGTTATAAAGAGGTTAGAAAAGATCCCTCCTTCTCCTCCCCATTTGTCCTCCCTGTCTCCTCCCTCCCCTTTCCCTACCCTCTCTGATGTAAGACAACACACCTATCCCAGCACCCAGCTTGCTGTGCCCAAAGCTTCCCTGAAGCCAGAGCCAACTCACCAGCTACAAATAGAACCAGAATCCACTGAAAATAGCTCCTCCTCCCTTCTGTCCAGAATTTCCAAGTGCTTGCTAGGACACCCTGCCTCCACCAAGCAGGCCCCAAGCAGGGAACTCAGGTATGGGGACAGCAAACCCACAGTTGGGGGTGATCTCAGGAACAACAACCGCAATAATAACTAATTCTTATTAAGCACTGGCCCAGTGCTAGTACCACCCCAATGAGGAAGATCTTGGCGATTAACCCCATCATGCAGATGAAGCTCTGAGAGGTGAGGAACTTGCCCAGGGCCACACACCTCCACACAGTGGAAAGTGGAGATGAAGTCTCAACCCACCAAGGGGATTGGAGTCCACATGGTTAACCACTGCACTACACTGCCTCTCTCCATGCAAGGCCGCTGTAGACTCTTCTACAACTAGCTCCAGACTCTTCTTTGACAGCTGATGAAACTGAGGCCCAGAGAGAGGACAGTCTCACCCAGAGACACTCAGTAAATGAGTAAATCAAGCACCTACGTCTCTTGGCTCAGAGGCCAATTGTTTTTGCAGAGGTCAAGGCACACAGAGACTCCCTTGTTCCTTTCATGTGGAAGCCCCATGGATTTTTTCTTTTTTTTTTTTGCTTTTCAACCTTCTCCCATTTCTCAGCAGAGCAGAGAGCTCCCCCCCCCCCCCCCAGAATTTCCCAAATGTTTCTGAGGAATAATATTACAAGCTATCATCAAAATAAACAGAACAAAAAGGGTTTCTCAGCTGAAAAAATTTGCAACATGCTGAGTTCAACAAGGTAATCAGGTTTTTTTCTTTGCTGCTGAACTTCTCAGAGTCTTGATATGCTGATGCACCTTCTAAGAGGAGGTTATAGAGTTTGCAGAGTTTCCAGAACTCATTTGAGCTGAGGACACATTGTTTCTGGGCAACTCCTTGGATCTGGGCTCTTACCTCTTCTTCCCCCTCTGCTCAGGGTGTTTAATGTTCCAGGGGAAGAGAGCAAACAGCAGGGCATAAATCATGGGTGACACAGGCTGGCTTGCTCCTTTGCTGAATATGAAGCAGACGGGACCCAGCAAGGAAAGAGAATTAGCAGGGATTTGCTGGCTCATTTAAATGCAAGGTTCAAAGGCACACATTTCTCGTACTCCTGAGAGTTAGATAAATTTTCCTCTACTCTGAGATCCCATTTGTTATAAAATAATTCTCTGGAACAGTCTTAACCTCTGCAGTGATGACAAGAAAGAGTAGAATGAAGCCATGGAAGCTCTGCTGGGGAGAACTAAATCATTTAAAAGTGGTCAAGAGGTATGAAAAAGAATCTCACATCTTGCATAAGAGGATCTCGATTCCATTCCCAGTCCTGCAGAATCTGCCAAACTGCCTCAGTTTCCCCAATGTTTCTGAGAGCCAAGGAGTCCAAAGAGATGTATATGCTTACTCAGTCAATCTCTTCGTTGCAAATCTTTGTTGAGCATCCCCTTTATTGAGCACCAGGACAAGCTCTGTCCATGCAACTGTGAACAAGACAAAGCCAGTCCCTGCCCTCCTGAGACTTACAGTCTAGTTGTCAAGACAAAGACAACAGAAACCCAGGTAAGTGCTCTAATGGAAAAGATACAGGATTTATAGCAGCAGTTATACAGAGGAACCTACCCTAGACTTATGGGGATCCAGCTAACATTAATGCAGAGTCTGGAAGGAAGGGTAAGAGTTAATTGGGCAAAATTCAAGGGAAAATGTGACCCAAGGAGAGGGAACAGCCCGTGCAAATACCCAGAGGCAAAAGAGAATCTGCCTATTCACCAAACCAACAAATTGGAGAACGTATAGGTTTATTTGGGCATCTTTCTGTGAAGGAGGCTCATCATTCTAAGAGGAGAATCTTGATGAAATTCTATGATTTAATGCTGTGTTAATCATAGAGTGCAGGCTGGATTCCATGATGGTTACATTCTTTTAATATTACAAATTTTTTCATCAGCACCTCTAGAAAATAATCAACCCTGTCCTGACGAGTCTCTGGATGTTGACGAATCCTTTCATTGGACATATTCCATCTGTCTCCCTGGGACCCACATTCTTGACTTTTTAAGGTTGAGTCTTTTAGAACCTGACCCACTCTTTCCTGCCTTATCAGGGTATATGTGGCATAAAAGGGCAGCCAGTGTGATGTGAAGTCTTTGTGGGAAATTATGGAATTATGTCCAACCAGAGAGAAAAAATAAAACTCATCCTCTACCCCCAGCCCGACGGCATGGAAGATTGTCAGTGAACATCCATGTGGGAAATGTGGCTCTAAAGGCAGGAACCAGGGGATCAGAGATATAGCCAGAAATGAGTCTCTACTTCCCATCAATGAGGCTCAGAGTCTGGATGATTGGCTCAGGGTCCTAAGCAAGAAGTGGCTGTGCTGGCTTTCAAACCCAAGCGATTGGCCTACGACTTCAGAATTTCCCAAATGTTTCTGAGGAATAATATTACAAGCTATCATCAAAATAAACAGAACAAAAAGGGTTTCTCAGCTGAAAAAATTTGCAACATGCTGAGTTCAACAAGGTAATCAGGTTTTTTTCTTTGCTGCTGAACTTCTCAGAGTCTTGATATGCTGATGCACCTTCTAAGAGGAGGTTATAGAGTTTGCAGAGTTTCCAGAACTCATTTGAGCTGAGGACACATTGTTTCTGGGCAACTCCTTGGATCTGGGCTCCTTGGAACCCACTTTAGGAAACACTGCATTAACTATCTCATGATTTTGTAAGCATTTATGTCCTTACATATAAAGTGAGCCTAGTCTATATATTTTGGATGGACAAATGGATGCACAGCTTGACCATCTCCTTGTTGTGTGACCTCGAGTATATGACATTCTCCCCTTTTTGGGCCTCAGTTTTATCATCTACAACAGGGGACAGCAAACTTGATATATAGAGGACCAGGCTTTGCAAACCACATACATCTCTGTGGCATGTTTTTTCCTTCCTTCTTTCCTTCAACTCTTTAAAATGTAAAAACCATGCTTGGCTCTCAAGCCAAGAAAACAGGCTGGAGGGAGAGGCGGGGGGCAGGATTCTGGCCTAAGCTGTAGATTGCTGACCCATGCTCAACAGTGCTTAATACATGTAAGGTATGAGGAAATCTGCCATGTATTGTGCATTTTATTTGTTGGTCCTTCTAAGCCACCTTAGGAGGTAGGAACCAAGTTTCTTCCCTTTTCCAGGGAAAAGCTAATGTCCAGAGAAAGAAAATGATGAACCTCATTTGCAGGGTGACTCAGTGACCAGAGGATGTTGAAATGGGGACCCTTAAATGCCTGTTCTCAGGAGAAACCCACTAGGTTCTGATGCTCAGGAGGAAAGATGCCCAACCTATAATGCAGATTTGTAGCATCTCTGAAATCTCTATAAGACAAGGATTTAAGAGCAGTAGCTTGATTGGAAGAAGGGACTAGGAAACTTATTTAGAAGCTTCATTGAAATGAAATTCAAAAAATTTTTTTAATTAAAAAATAGAAGCTGCATTTATAAGGTACATTTGTATACACACACACTTTTTACTTTGAGCAGATGTTTCCTTTGGATGCCTAGGTGGGGGAGCTGATAGAAAATATGGGTTAAAACCTCCAAACTATTCCTCAGTCTGCCCCTGCTGTAGCTACTGTGGACCAAGCTTATTCTCAGCCATTTTGCAGGATCTTATTGGTCCACAAACTAATCCTCCAAGGCAAGTAATGTGATCTCCACTGAACGATGGAGAAAGTAAGGCTCCATGAGGTCAGTTAACTTACCCGCCCCGTGTCACTCAGGTGATAAATGATGGAATCACAATCCAATAGCAGGTTTCCTGGCCCCAAAGTCAGGGCCTGTTTCAATAACTCTGCTGACTTGAACCAGTTTCCTGAGCCTATGGTACTCAGGGTACTCACAGTCAATTTCTTACAATTTCATACTTAATTACATAGAGCATTAGACTGATAAATGTTTCACATGATAGTCTTCATTCAGTCTCTGTGTCGATTGATTTCTTGTGTTTCGTTCACTTGAGTTCAATATTTGAGTTCCTTTGGGTGTTTGGCTCAGAAATAGACCCACATAAATATGCCCAGTTGATTTTTGACAAAGGTGTAAAATCGATTCAATAGAGGAAAAATAGCTTTTTCAACAAATGGTGCCAGAGCAATTGGACATCCATAAGCAAAAAACTGAACCAGGACTATATACAAAAAATAACTCAAAATGGATCAAGAACTTAAATATAAAACATCAAATTATAAAGCTTTTAGGGAAAAAAACACAGAAAATCTTTGCGATTTAGGCCTAGGCAAAAAGTTTTTAGACTTGACACCAAAAGTACAACCCATAAAGAGAAAAAATAATAAAATGAATCACATCAGAACTAAAACCTTATGCTCTGTGAAAGACCCTGTGAAAAAGGTGAAAAGACAAGCTACAAACTGGGAGAAAATATTTGTAAACTACATATTTTTTTTTTCCTTTTTTGTCTTTCTTTGTGTCCGGCAACGGATCGCAACCCTCAGTGTTGCGCCCGTACCAGACCAGGACCGGCAACGGGATCGCAACCCTCGGTGCTGTGCCCACACCTTGCTCAGCCAGTGAGCGGGAACCGGTCTGTATGTGGGATCCGAACCCTCGGCGGGAGCGCCACTGTGCTCCCAAGCGGCGCACTGTAGCAATGCGCCACCGGGCCGGCCCCTGTAAACTACATATTTGACAAAGAACTCTCAAAACTCAACAGTAAAAACCAAACAATCCAATTAGAAAATGGGCAAAAGACGTGAACAGACATTTCACTGAAGAGAACATACAGATGGCAAATAAATACATGAAAAGGTGTTCAGCATCAATAGTCATTGGGGGCTGACTGGTCAGCTCAATCGATTAAAACTGGGTGTTTGTTATAACACCAAGGTCAAGGGTTCGGGTCCCCGTATCAGCCAGCCTCAAAAAAGTGGGGAAAAGAAAGAAAGAAAGAGAGAGAGAGAGAGAGAAAGAAAGAAAGAAAGAAAGAAAGAAAGAAAGAAAGAAAGAAAGAAAGAAAGAAAGAAAGAAAGAAAGAAAAGAAAGAGAAAGAAAGAGAAAGAAATGCAAATTAAAACCACAACGAGATACAGCTATACACTTAACAGAATGGCTAAAACAAAAATAACAATAACTCCAAAAGCTGGTGAGGATGCAGAGAAACAGAGTTGTTCATACATTGCTAGTGGGAATTTAAAATGGCAGAGTCACTCTGGGAAAAAGTATAGCAGTTTCCTACAAAACTAAACATACGCTTACCAATGCCCAGCAATTGTACTCTTGGGAATTTATCAAAGAAGAATGAAAAACTTAATGTTCACACAGAAATCTGTACCTGATTATTCATAGCAGCTCTCTTCATAATAGCCCCAAACTGGAAACAAACCAAATTTCCTTTACTGGGCAAATGTAGAACACAGTCTGGTAGATCCGTGCCATGGAACACTCCTCAGAAATAAAAAGGAAAGAACTATTGATACCTGCAACAACTTTGCTGCATCTCAAGAAAATTATGCTGAGGGCCGCTGTGGCTCACTTAGGAGAGTGCGGTGCTGATAACACCAAGGCCACGGGTTCGGATCCATATATAGGTATGGCCGGTTCGCTCACTTGGGAGAGCTGACAACACCAAGTCAAGGGTTAAGATTCCCTTACCGGTTATCTTTTTCAAAAAAAGAAAATTATGCTGAGTGAAAAAAAGCCAATCTCAAAGGTCTACATACTGTATGAGTCTATTTATGTAACATTCTTGAAATGGCAAAATTATAGAGATGGAGACTAGATTAGTGGTTGCCAGGAGAGAGAGAGGCAGGGAGAAAGGGAGAAAGCTGTGGCTATAAAAGGGTTACAGAAGGGATCCTTGTGATGGAACTGTTCTGTATCTTGATTGTGGTGGTGGTCAAACAAATCTACACATACAATACAATCTTGTAGAACTAAACACACAGACATGAATACTTGTAAAATTAGCAAAATCTGAATAAGGTGGGTGGATTGTATCAATATCAACTTCCTGGTTGTTACAGTGTACTGTAGTTATTCAAGGTGTTACCACTGGGGGGAAATGGGTGAAGGGTATAGGGGGTTTCTCAGTATGATTTCTCACAACTGCATGTAAATCTACAATTATCTCAAAAGTTTTTGTTTTGGTTTGGTTTGGTTTTTATTTCCTTTCAGTAATTGACCCAAACTGGTTCTTTCATGAGTTAAGGTGTATTTACTACTCATTTGTTTACTAATGTTTCACCTGTTAACCTTTAGCAAAGCCTGTATCTGCCAGACATGGGGCTAAGTCTCTCCATATACTTTCTCTTTGAATAGAACCTAGTGAAGAAGGAAACACTGTTATTATATCTCCATTTCACACATGAGGAAACTGAAGCTCAGCGAACTAAAAGTCATATGCCCGAATCCACATAGCCATTAAGAGCCAGAAACAAAACCAGAGCCTCAGAATCCAAGGCCCATGCCCTTAACCTCTACACCATACCCTCCTCTCTGATTACATGCCATGTGGTGTTGGTCTTTGGCCTAGACTAGTCTTGAGTTTGGGACAAAAGGCCAAGGCTCTCTTGAGTCATTACCAAGCATGGCAGTGCAGTAAAAAGAACACTACATCATTCCACTAGATTCCTCTAAACCATTTTAATTCCCAAAACTAAGTTTAAGTCCTACCACCATTACCTGCAGGCTGTGTGGCCTTAGAAAAGTCACTTCTGTCTGAACTTCAGTTTCCTTGCCCTTAAATCAAGTCTTGTAATTCCAGCATTGTCAGTGGATCAAATGCAGTAATGCATTTCAAAGGGCTTTGGACACTCCAAAGGGGCAGTTATTATTAATAACAGGGCACCATGAAGTAAATTCTAAATATAGGCCACTCACTCCTATTATCTTCTGGTTTGATTGTAAATGCTTTGAGGGCCTGGGCTGAGTTTAGCCTTTCATTTTATCCTAACCTCTTCTTTATAAAGTGCTTCAAAATACGGTAAGTTTCTAAAGTTCTTTTTCGCTGCAATATTGGTGGAAATGTGCTCAGAACACAAAAAGAAAAAGCAAAGTGTTGACGGTAAAAATAAAGAACGCTGTGCTTTAACTTCATTTTTCCTGTATGTTGTGAAGAGAGCTGAGAATGGTCTCGACCAAAAACCAGCCCCTGAATATCCTGCCTTATAACCCCAGGTAACTCTCTGTTTTCAATTTTAAAAGTGTGGGTTCTATCTTTTCAGGGGCATGGAAGAATGTGAAATTTGCAAAGTTCTTTGAGGTACAACATGTTCTTGCTATTTATACCAACCAGGATCTGTGGCTGGTTTTTGGCAAGATTTTTCCACATAAAATCAATCTTTTTTCCCCTTTCCCAGTTATGACAACTTTGCAAACTCACAAACAAATTCCTCAGCTTTATTACTAATGCCAATAACATGGACTTTTAAAACTGCCTTTCATCTCCACGTCTTAAGCAATGTTGCAAGCAGTAATTAAAGTTCAACACCCTGGTGAGGCAGGCACCTATCATTCCACCCATTTTCCAAACAGGTGAACCAAGACTTACAAATTAGAGGCCTATGCATAGGTCACCAGGGTTTGGAGTAGGAAGAAGAATGGAATTAAAAATTCTAGACTTCCCAGCTCTTGGATTAACCAAGGCGTGGGGTAGTTAAGAGTCTATGGGCAGCAAAATGAAGATGTCCTCTGAGACCCCTCTCAGATCCAGAGAGGAACGGGCCAGATTCAATGATACTCAAGAAATAAAAGGAAAGAAGGAAGGGTTGAATAATGGATGGATGAATGGATGGATGATGGATGCGTGAATGGATGGATGACAGAAAGGAAGGACGGATGAGAGGAAGGAAGGAAAGAAGAAAAGGGAGGAAGGAAGGAAGGGCCTGAAATCACTTAGACAAGAAAATAAATGTATTCGATCTATAAATTTGGTTGAAGGCAGAGAGGAGTGTGATTGAAAGAGTAGTATGTTTAAACTTTCTTGACTTTTTTAATGAAGAGTAGGGAGGATATGTTTTTTTTTTAACTTTTTATTTTGAAATAATTACAGACTCACAAGAGATTGCAAAAGTAGTACAGAGAGGTTCTGTGTATGCATCACCCAACTTCTGCCAATGGTAACATCTCACATAACTATAGTGCATTATACAAACCAGGAAATTAATTGGCACAATGCAATTAACAAGACTACAGACCTTACTCTGATTGCACCAGTTTGGGGAGGATAACACATGTATAAAATTTTATTTCATACATGTAACCAACACCTCTATCAAGGTACAGAATGTTGTCAGCCCTCAATGTTACCATCTTCCTCCTATAAGTTAATATCCACCCTTCTACATAGCCACTATTGTTTTATCACTGTAGGTTAGTTTATCCTGTCTTAAACTTTATATAAATGGAATTATACAGTATATTCTCTTTTATACCTGGCTTCTATCACTCAATATTATGCTCATGAGACTCATTCATGATTTGACATGTAGCAGAGGTTCATTGTTGTGTAGTAGTTTATTGCATGAAGAGTCTACAATTATGTATCCATTCTACTGTGAATGGATGTTGGGGTAGTGTCCAGTTTTTGGCTGCTATGAATAAGGAAACTATGAACACTCTTGTACATATTGTTTGTAGGACGTAAGCATTCATTTCTTTTTTTTTTTTTTTTTGTCTTTTTCGTGACTGGTAAGGGGATCGCAACCCTTGGTGTGGTGTCGCCCGCACCACGCTCAGCCAGTGAGCACACTGGCCATTCTTATATAGGATCCAAACCCGCGGCGGGAGCGTTGCTGCACTCCCAGCGCTGAACTCTCCTGAGCATTCATTTCTTTTTTTTTTTTTTGTCTTTTTTCGTGTCCGGCAACGGATCGCAACCCTCAGTGTCGCGCCCATACCGGACCGGGACCGGCAGCGGGATTGCAAACCTCAGTGCTGCGCCCGCACCTCGCTCAGCCAGTGAGCAGGAACCGGTCTGTATGTGGGATCCGAACCCTCGGCGGGAGCGCCACCGCACTCCCAACCGGCACACTGTAGCAGTGCGCCACCGGGCCGGCCCTGAGCATTCATTTCTGATGGGAGTATATGTATAGAAGAAGTTGCCGGCCATAGGGTAAGTAGATGTTTATCTTCATAAAATATGTACTCCCAACAAGTTTTCCAAAGTGGTTGTACCAATATAATTTACTCTCCCACCAGCAGTGTGTGAGAGTTCCACAGGAATATAAATTTTTTTTTAGGAGGATAACATTTTATATGTCATCAAACTCTAGCAAATGATTGTATGCAAGTCCAGATATGATCCATCTATGCTTCAGAATCCTCATTTCAAAGTGTTTTCCCATTGAGAACCATCTAAAAAAGCATCTAAGAAAATCTCAAAGGCTGTGGAGCAGGAAGGTGACATCACAGGTCAGGAAGTCAAAAAACCAGAACTGTCATTTTTGGGAGAGATTTGGAGTCAGTCACTGCTCTGGGCCTCAGTTTCCTTGTTTCTAAATATAAAGCAGATGTATGGAATCATTTCTAAAGTTCCTTTTAGCTTCAAAGGGCGTGACTCCAACTTGAAGAATATTGATGTTGTAATGTTAAGTAAAATGGTGGAAAGAGCCCATGCTGCAACTTGGGAAAATACAATTGCCCAAAGGCAAGGGCTGGAGAAAAATACACAAATCTTGTATTGTTGGATTGTTGCATATTTATTTTCTTTCTGTTTTTAATAATATTTGTAAAATTTGGGGTTATATGAGTTTTATTTATTTTTCTTCTTAAAATAGTTGTCTATGGAAATATATATTTGATATATTAACAAAACTTGATAATATGAATACACCATGTTTTAAATTGACATATTGTAGTTATATATACTTGGGGGTACAATCTGATGTTTTGATACATATATATGTTGTATAATAATCAGGTTAGAGTAGTTAATGTATCAATAACCTCATGCATTTATCATTTATCTGTGGCAAAAACATTCAAAAGCCTCTCCTCTAGCTATTATGTAATATGCAAAACTTAACTGTTAACCATAGTTACCCTATAATACACCATATTAACACATGAATTGTTATTTTTTCACTTTTATATATTATATAAAACCTGAGAGTTCATTTCTTCTGAATACACCCTTAACTCAAATTATTAGATACTTTGAAGCCTCCTAATACTTTTTTTAAAAAATTTTTATTGAATCAAAATTGATTATACAAATTTTGGGGGTTCAACATTGAGATATGTTAATCAAATCAATATTACTAGCATACATATTGTTACAAATTGCGATTATTATTTATGGCCCTTGTCCAATCTTCCTTCCCCCTGCCCCCCTCTAATCACCCTAGATTTCTTCTCTCCCTCTGAAAGAATAATGGTTACTCTGTTGATTTGCTGCCCAAGTGATCTGTCCAATGCTGAGAGGTGTGATCAGGTCCCACAATACTATCATAGAGCAGATGTCTCTTCTGTCACTATGAAATGGGTTCTGTGGAGACAGACATCCTCCTCCTTTCTTTATCTCTGCTGGTGACTCTCCTTGTGTCAACTCACTCCAGTGGCTGGTGGACAATCTGCATGGTGGTTGTGGCATCTAGCCACCTTCACAGCAGCCATGGTTATTGTGGTGGCTGTGGTGGGCCACTCACATGGAGGAGATGTTTTTGGCATGCTCCTTGGCACTGGTGGTGTGCCTGGTTGTGGAGAGTGTCCGATCCCCAGCTCCATACCCCAGGTCCCTGAGTGGGTCCTGAGGTGCTGGCACGGTGTGCCTGGTTGTGGGAGGGGGGGTCCGGTCCCCTTCTCCATGCCCTGGGTCCCCAGATGGGCCCCAAGGCACTAGTGTGGTGAGCCTGGTTGTGGGAGGGGGGTCCGGTCCCCAACTCCATACCCCAGGTCCCTGGGTGGGCCCCGAGGCACTGGCACGGTAAGCCTGGTTGTGGGAGGGGGGTCCGGTCCCCTTCTCCATGCCCCAGATCATCGGGTGGGCCCCAAGGCACTGGCAAGGTGTACCTGGTTGTGGGAGCAGGGTCTGTTCCCCTTCTCCATGCTCCAGGTCCCTGGGTGGACCCTGAGGTGCTGGCACAGTGAGCCTGGTTGAGGGAGGGGTGTCCGGTCCCATTCTCCATGCCCAGGGTCCCCAGGTGGGCCCTGAGGTGCTGGCACAGTGAGCCTGTTTGTGGGAGGGGGGTACGGTCCCCTTCTCCATGTCCCAGGTTCCCAGGCAGACCCCAAGGCGTTGGTGGTATGCCTGGATGTGGGAGTGGGGTCCAGTCCCCAGCTCCGATCCTCGGATTCCTGGGTGGGGCTCCAAGGTGCTGGCAGTATGAGTGGTTGTGGGTGGGAGTCCTGCCCCTGCCCCTGGCCTCATGCCTCATGTCCCCTGGTGGGCCCCAAGGCATTGGTGGTGTGCCTGGACCGGAACTAATTTTTTGTCCTTTGCTTACTTCTTTTATTTTTTTTTTGGTCGTTTTGTGAGATCGGCCGCACCGCACCCATCCAGTGAGTGCACCGGCCATCCCCATATAGGATCTGAACCCGCTGCGGGAGCGCTACTGCGCTCCCAGCGCCACACTCTCCCGAGTGCGCCATGGGCTCGGCCCTGTCCTTTGCTTACTTCTAATACAGGCGAACTTCCTGTGGGAACCAGTACTTGAGTGTGTGGTTGACCTAAATTGCTGCTTTGCTGCTGTTTCCCTAGGGAAGACTTTTTGTGCAGCTCAGGGTTTAATGGTTGATCTTATAGGTACTTCTGGCTCTGATATTTGGTGCACCTGGGTTGTGTGGAAACTCTGATCTGGGCCTGAGTTTTTTCATTAAACTACACCCCATGCAATTCTGCATTCCTGACCAGTCTCCTCTGAGTGGTCCTGCACTGATTGGGGGGGCAGATCGGCTGTCCTTGCTGTGTCCCAGTGTTCTCCCAGTGGGCCTGTATCACCCAACGCCCATGTTCCAAACACTTCTCATGGGACAGGCCCTGCACCAGTTCCCTGCGTTGACTCACCAGCCTCTGAATGGCTCCCCTTTTTCAGCTGTTCTGGCTCCTCGCTCCTGTGTGGATCCACAGAAACCCTATTAGTGGTCTTGCTGTCCTGGGGGCGACCAAAGTCCTCTTCTCCCCTGCCACCCCCAAGTAACTCCATCTGAAGGGCACAGCTGCGGCTTCTGCTGGCTCCTGCTCCATGTGCTCCAGCATTAAAGCAGCCACGGGCCGAAACGCTGAGAGCAGTTTTTACTTTCTCTCATTGTGGTTTCTCCCGCCTTCATGAGTTCCATAGGTCTCTCCTCCTCTTCACCTGAGCTCCAGTGGCCCCAGCTTGGCTGATGTTACCTTTTTGTTGTTGTAAATTCATTGATTTGTGGGAGAGAGTGATGCTGGGGACCACCTATTCCACCATATTGTAAGCCTCCTAATACTTATTCATCAAATACTTACTGAGCACCTTCTCTGTGCAGGCACAGGGCTTGGCCCTGAGGGGCTGATGGGTGAACTAGATAGAAATGGTACTTGAATGTCTAGGAATTTATCATCTGCTTCAGGAGAAAAACACATAAACAGATGGGTACAAGACAATATGCTAAAGTTTATTTTCGGGACTTGGGAACTTGCAGTAGAACTTACTCAGTTTGGGAAGGTAAGGAAGGCTTCCTGGAGAAGGTGGTACTCAGCTAAGACCTGAAAGACGATTCACGGTACACCAGGTAAAAGGAGAACAGGCGTATCCTGTGCAGTGGAACCAGCTGGAGATCAGGCATGAGAGCTAGAGGGAGCATGGAATGGTCACAGCGTCACAGCTGGTTCCATGGGGGGTAGTTATATGACTAGAAAAGATGAGCTTGAAGAGACTTGAATGCCCCACTCAGGCCCTTGAACTGCCATGGGGAACCACTAAAAAAGATCAGCCTGGGGCTAATCAGTAACCATTCATTCAGTCCTGTCCCAAATTTTACAGGTTTGCCTGACCATAAACTGAAATGTTGCCAAATATGTATAAATTGGGCTGCCTTCATTCCCTGCTGGCACTACTGTAGTTTTCTGCTAGGGAGCTAGAGGATTCTCAAAAGGCAAGAAGTGTTGGGCCTGGTGGCCTCATTGGCGATCAGCTAGGAGCAAGATTTGAGGCCAGGGAAGGTGGCCTAAGGGCCCTACCAGAAGGGCAATACAGTAGGTAGCTGGGCAGGTACCAGAGGGTTAAGAAAATGTGGCATTCATCTGAACAGTGACAGGGATTGTCAGTGGGCATCAGGACAGGAAACCAAGCCCAGGGGAGAAGGAAGCAGAGACATACTGTAACAGGAGGTGTCTTCAAAAAGTTCATGGAAATATTTGTATCGTCTTTTAATTTCATTTTCCTATGAACTTTTTGAAGTACCCTTGTATGTCTGTAGTTGATGGAAGAGAGGCAAGGCCACTAGAGACAGGGTGACAGCCCATTCTCTAGCCTCACCTCACTATCTCTGCAAAGGCTTTTTTGTGCCGCGTCACTGGCAAGCCACCCCAAGCAAGCACTTGACGCCCAAGTGGCATCAGGAACATGTCAGTGTCCTAATACATCAGTCAGAATCACAGGAGCTCAGCTGGAGGCAGGGAAGTCTTTCCTGTTTGGCTGGTGACATCCTGATAAAGTTCTCTGACAGTTTCTCTGGGCAGTGGTTCATCCTGGGACACTTTTGCCACCCTCCTGCCCACTCTGGGCACAGCAGCTGGCAGGCTACTGCCTCCTGCCAAGAAAGGCCTGAGCCTCACTGGCATTTGGAATCTTGACTTTCAGCCCCTGAGTGCTGTATCCTCTGAGCAAAGTCCCCAATCAGCAGGCAGGAGGCCAATTTAAAGGCACAAAATTTATTTTTATTTATTTTTTACATAATGTCTAAAAAGTATAAAGACAAATCTAAATCTCAGACTAGCTCAAATCTTTGACTTATCCTGGGTTCCTCCAAAAGTAGAGTTTGAGACAAAGTCTTCTGTGTAAGTAGTTTATTAGGAAGTTGCCCCAGGGAGCAGGACAGATAAGGGACAAGAGCCAGGATAAGGATGGGCCATGAGTGCCTCAGGCACTCTGAGGCCTTCTGAGATGCCTTAGGAAATATATCTTGGAAACCTCCACTTTGAGGAATAAAGGGGGAAGCATTTATCCATCGGCCCCCATCCCCATTGGTCAAGAATTGCCTTATGGGGCATTAATGTCCCACACTTCCTGGTTGCACATGAGTGAGTACTGACTCTAGCATGTACCCCACATCCCCAAGGCATGAAGTGAGATGCACCTCACCAGGTGCTGTCAAGTTGTACCTGAGAGTGCCTATCACTGGTTGGAGTAAAAGGTGACCCAAGAGGACCAGAACTGGTGCACAAGAGATGTCTAGTCCACTCTACAGATGTGCAAACATGCCACCCTCCCTTCCATCAATGGCCCTCTCTTGACTCCATGCAGTGGGCACCTTTCGTTCTTGGCTGTCCAGCATCCATTCCCCCTTTTCTGGTAGAAGCATCTCTATTTTGGGATTGGGAAACCAACCCTCCCCACTTCCAGTCTCTGTGATTGGGTGAGGCTGACCTCCCCACCTTCCCATGCCCCTAATTTCAAGGTCAAGTCCCAGGTCTGGCCAATTAATATAATCTGTTCCTCTCCTCCAGCTACAATGATTGGTTTAGAAATAGTCACTGGATCCGATTGGTGCTTAGATCTTCATCTGGGTATCTACATAGCCATATATTCAGAGGATGCAATACCATCCCAAATTCCAGGGGTGAGACCTGATAGGCTTAAACCAACCAGCACATCTGTTCCTTTGAATGTAGACACTAACTTGGGAGTGGGCATGTGACCTAAGTGCCCCAGCCAGCCTGACTCTCTGGACTCTTGCTTGGAATGCTGGAACAGATGTGTTCTTTCTGCCACTGAAAGGAAGAAGCCCATGGTGCTGATCACTGCTGGAGTGCTGCCAGGACCCTAAAGGTGAACCAGTCTCAGTAGAATCCCTCACTACATATAGTAGAGCAAAAAGACAGTCAACATCTTCATCAACTTCCATGCCCAAGAGGAGGGCCTGTTGTCCAGTTTTTGGAGTCATTTTTGTCCAGAGACCAGCATAGATGCAGAGTTTCTTATTCTGTCTCCTTTAGAAGAAAACGTGCACTGGTTTCATGCCAATCTTCGCCAATGGCCTTTTGTCCCCTCTGTTAAATTATACATCCTGTGAGATGAATTATTAATTTCCAATTTTGTATAGCAAATGCCAGGCAAACAGGTAGAAATGGAGTTGGGACCCTGGGCATGGAGCCACAGACCTCCCCAGGTCCCCTGAAGCACAGGCCACCAGTGCCAAGAAATTATGCAGGAATCCACAAGGGGCTCACCCTGGAATGCACTTGACTGTGAAATTGGCACAAGATCACGGTGCCCCTGAAGTGGCTGGGCTCAATTATCCTCCAGCTCTCAGGCCTCTTGCTGTCCTGGGCCTTATCTGTAGCACTCCTGGCTGGCCCTGGCACAGGGCTGCATTGCATATCCAGACTGGACTCAAGCAGCATTCAGTGGAGTGACAAGTCTGAATATGAGCCTAGAATCCAAGTGACCCTGGGTTAGTTGGGCCGTGCTTCTCAACCTCAGCTTTCTGACATTTTGGCCTGAAAAATTCTTTATGGTGAACTGTTCTGTGCATTGTAGGACATTGAGCAGCATTTCTGGCTTCTATCCACTAGATGCCAGTAGCACAGCCCCCACCCCTAATTATGACAACCGAAAATGTTTCTATACATTATCAAGTGTCCCCCAGGCCCCTGGTGAGATGACAACCAAATAAGATCACAGATGTAAAGCCTCAGCTAATTCAGAGTGTCTCTACCCTGGGACTTTTCTATTACATGAACTAATGGTTCTCTTTTATGTTTAAGTTCAGCTCTTGGTTAAGATTGCATTCACCCGCAGGTAATAGAATATCCCCTTTAAACTGACTTAACAGTGAAGGGGAGTGATTGGTTCACATAATTGGAGATCCAGGTCAAGCTTCATGTTTGGTTGATCCAACAGCTCAGTCATGTCCCCATGTCACCAAGAACCAGTTCTGTCTTTTTGCACTGGCAGAATGTCTGCCAGAAGGGTATTCCAGACTCTATTCCCTCCCTACATCACTTCCAGCTTCTGGAACTTTTGTGGTCTATTAGAGCCCAGCTTAACTGGCACCTAGACCAGGAAGCTTTTCCTGATACCCCCAACCAACTGAAGCTGAAATGCATTTCTCTCTAATCCCATGTGTTAGTCACTTTGCCCTGACCACTGCCTAACTCACAGCTTGACACTAAACTATGTTTCTGTCCCCAGAAATTCTTGGTCCTCAGAATGCCTTTTCTAGATAGAAGAGGAAAAGAGGTTCAGCGGAATGCTGGTGTGAGTGATTCTTAGTATTTGGGGGATGCTCCTTTGAAGATCAGATGAAAGCCTTGCAGCCTCTTTACTGAAAAATGCTCCCCAACACATCTGCATAAAATCCAAGGAGTACAGGGCCGGCCCGGTGGTGCACTCGGTTGAGTGTGGCGCTTGGGAGTGTGGCGGCGCTCCCGCCAAGGGTTCGGATCCCATATAGAGACCGGTCCGCTCACTGGTTGAGTGCGGTGCGGGCGCGACACCGAGGGTTGCGATCCCGTTGCCGGTCACGAAAAAAGACAAAAAGGAAAAAAAAAATCCAAGGGGTACATAGATCCTGGGAGCTCCTTCATGGATCCAGGTTTAGAATTCCTGTTTTATGAGGAGCCCTCTGTTAAGGAGAGGAACCACAATTGTCCAAGGCATCTGTTATGGTTTGAGCATGTTCCCTCCAAAATTCAGGTGTTGCCAATGTGATAGCATTAAGAAAAGGGAATCTTTAAGAGGTGATTGAGTCATAATGGCTCCACCCTCATGAATGGGACTAGGTACCCTTATAAAAGGGCTTGATAGAGTTTGATCCTCTTGCCCTTCTGCCTTCTGCCATGTGAGGACACAGCGTTCCTCCTCTCTAGAGGATGCAGACTGAAGACACCATCTTGGAAGAAGAGAGCAACCCTCACCAGGTAACTGAACTGCTGGCACCTTGATCTTGGACTTTCCAGCCTCCAGAACCATTAGAAATAAATGTCCGTTCTTTATAAATTATCCAGTCTCAGGTATTCTGTTATAGCAGCACAAACAGACTAAGACAGCATGGACTAAAACAGCTCAGTCTCTCAGCCTTGCACCTCCTCAAAATGGCCCCCTCTTAGGGCCAAGGCATTTTAAGGAAGTGAATAATCAGCAAGGAGCTATTAGATGCCTGCTGTGTAACCCCGGGCAAGTGATTGCCCCTCTCTAGTCCACAGTTTCTTTACTTGGAATTGGAAGTGTTGGTCTAGATTATCTTGGCACTTTGACTCAAGCATTCATTCAGCAAATATTTATTGCACACTATTAGGTGCCAGGTGTCAAGACAAACACTAGGGATAAGGTTGGTGAACAAAAAAGATGGGGTCCCTAACTTGTCAGAACACAGAGTCTAATGAGGTAGGCAGGTGGTCATTGATTAAATAACCACACAATAAATACAAGATGATAAGCTGTGACCAGTGCTATGCAAGGGAACTGCAGGGAGCTCGCTAGGAAAGTATATATCAGGGGAATGATTAGAACCTGGGGAAAGATGGGATGAAGACGAGGCTTCACCTTGACAGGGAGATTGGTGGGTATTTCAGGCAGCGGAAGCAGTGTGGACTAGTGCCCTGAAGTGTGAGGGGGTTGTTGCACGTAAGGAGCTAGAAGGTCAGAGAAGCTGCATTTCTCGATTCCTCTGAGGACTGCAGGTCCAGAAAGAAGACACCCAAGAAGAGAATGTAGGGTTTCCCTCTTTCCTTATGGTCAAGGCCTATCTTCCAGTAACTTCTTTTCATACTCTCCCAAGAAAAGCTGAAGAGCTGGCAATATTCCACTCAATTGAATCCCTGGCTTTAATAGCTAAAAATATCAAGTACTAACATTTTCCATCACCAGGGAAGGTGAAGGTATCTTGAAAGTCCTTCCTCTCAGATCTTACGGAAAAGTAGAAGATGCTACCAACTTAAAAAATCTTGACGTGAAGCAAATATCTCCCTGCCCTGGCCTCCTCTGCAATTTAATCATGTCCTAGCCCTTAAGGAATTGTTTCCATATCCTGGTTCTGTGGCTCCATCGTCCCACAGTAATGATTATGGAGAGACACAGACGTGCCAATTGCCACTTTGATGGGTGGTCTGAGTGCAGAGTCTGCAGGCTGCATGGGGCAGACAGAGCTACCCTTTCATCTCCCTGGGCAGGGCTTTAGGCTAGAGCAAGCATGGAGACTTCGGTTCCGGTGCCCATTCTGCCACCCGCGGCTGCTGGGTGACCCTGACCAAGTCTTATTCCCTCTCTGAGCCTCAGTTTCCTCATCTTTAAAATGAGATGAGGATTACATGGATTGGATTACATGTTTGAAAAGATTCTTCGGGCCGGCCCGGTGGCACACTGGAGAGTGTGCCGCTTGGGAGCACGGCGGCGCTCCCGCTGAGGGTTCGGATCCCAAGTGGAGACCAGTTCCCGCTCACTGGCTGAGCGCGGTGCGGGCGCAACACCAAGGGTTGCGATCCCGTTACCAGTCGGTAAAAAAAGACAAAAAGGAGAAAAAAAAAAAAAAAGAAAAGATTCTTCAACTTGGGGGATTCTCTGCCCTCTGATTTCTAATATGTGTTAACTTGGATTTTTTTTTTTTTCATTTTTCTGACTGTTGTTCAGAGACCAGTGACAGAAGGCAAGACAACCACTATTTGTAAATTATAATGAGTGGGTAATTAGCTGCATTCAAATTCAACCTCTGTTCTTGGAAGCCAGGAGGCCTGGTTTTTAAGTTGTTTACCATTATCATTATTTAACGACGTTTTCTCACTATAACCCAGAGGGGTAGGGGAGAATGACAAGCAGATGTTTTGTTATTAGGGGCCCTAGGGGATGATTTGAAACTTTCACTGCAGCAATCATTCTCTAGATTTTTCTGGAGTCAGCAAAAGCTTTGATGAACTCAACAGAGGGCAGGGGGATTGGACAGACAGGGAGCAGAGGCCTATTGAGAGAAAGCCTGGCTTAACAGAAAGCTGCTGGGGACAGCAGTTCCTGGATGGGGACAGTGTGGATTATGAAATTAGTATATTTATGTAACACTTTGCAAAGAGATTCCAACTGCCATTATTTCATTTTCTCATGAGGACACTTTGCCACTGCCTGAGCTCAAACCACTGTCACCTCTCACATGAACCTCTCTCATTCAATAGTCTCCTGGCTGTAGTAGATTTCTTGTAAAAATGGCCACCAAAAATCTATAGAGACAGAAAGTAGATTAGTAGTTGCCCATAGATGGAGGGGGAGGGCTAATTCCTCTCCCCTTGAATTAGAGCTGGCCTTGTAATCTGCTTTAGCCGGTAGAATGTGGAGGAAGTGATGCTGCATGAGTTCCAGAGCCCAGGCCCTAAGAAATCTGGCAGCTTCCACTTTTACCCTCTTGGGGTCCAAGCCATCATGTAGGTTAGACCAAGGTTTCTCAGTTTTGGCACTATTGATATTTTGGACCAGATCATTCTCTACAGTAGAGGGCTGGCCTGTACATTACAGGATGTTTAGCAGCATCCCTGGCCTCTACCTGCTAGATGCTCTAGTTGTGACAACCGAAAATGTCTCTAGACATTGCCATGTGTCCCTTGTGGGAGAAAATCACCCCTCTTGAGAACCACCAGATTAAACTACTAAATGATGAGAGACCACGTGGTGAGAGAGGCTCACCCAGCTGCCAGCTGTTCTAACCACCCCAGCTGAGATGCCAGACGTATGAGTGAAGCTGTCTTTGATGTTTCAGTCTCAATTGAGCACCCAATTGTATGTAATCAAATGATAACTCCAGCTGACACCATCCAGAGCAGAAGAACTGCTCAGCTGAGCTCAGCCAATTCACAGAATCATGAGAAATAATAAATCTTTGTATTTGGGATTGTTTGTTATGCAGCAGAAGATAACTGCAACATGGGCCTAACTCCATTATTGCTACCATCCATTCTCTCCATTCTCATATCTACTAGAACTATCTTTCTAAAACACATTTCTGAAATTCTTCAGCTCTATTCAAACCCTCCAGGGCCTTTCCCACCATCAATAGGTGGAAGTCACAACTCCTTAACATGGTCCATAAAGCCCTTCATAATGTAGCCTCTCTTCAAGATACCCTTAAACCTTAGGATTCAAGCTATACACATCTACTTGCGATTTCCTGACCTTCTTTTATACCTTTGGGTCTTTGCCTAGGTTATGTTCTTTGCCCGTTATGCTCTTCCAACCTGTCAGTTCCTAGATTTCCTGAAAACTCCAATTAAACAGCATCCCCTCCAGAAAGTCCATGTATATCCCACCATATGAGATGTCTTTTCCCTTATGATCTCAAAACACCACATGTATATCTATCACACCACTTCTCGAGCCATGTTGTAATTCATGCTTTTTTCATATTTCTGAACAGACTGTGAAAACCTTGAAGGCTATGAGCTTTTTATTACTTTATTGACAGTACCTGGCACATAGTTGGTGCTCAACAATGTTTGCCGAGTGAATTAGTAGATTGAACACATTACTATTCCCATTATGCAGATAAGGAAATGGAGACTCAGAAAAGCTAAGCAACTTGTCCAAGGTTGCTCAACAAGTAGGGAATAAAACTGGGACTAATGTCCAGGTCTTCAGACTCTACAACCAATCCATTTTCTACCTCTTCATTATGTACCTGAACACCCTTGGTCTAATTAAACTGCAACATGGGTACCCAAGGTGTACCTGGTCAATCCATAAGCTAATATCCCTATCTAGTGACTTGTAATGCTACCAACTTCTTCTGGTCATGAGCTTGAACAGTTAGCAATTTCATCCCTTTTGTCACAGTGGGTGCCACCCATAATTTTTAGAAAAGGCTGGTCAACTAGACGTGAAAAGGAATGAGCATCTAGAAGTTGTGTTAGGACAGGAGCCCAACTCAAAATGGCTTAAGTGAAACAGGAATGAGAAAACTCTAGGAGTATCTGAATTCAGGTGAGCCTGGATCCAGGGATCAAATGATGTCATCTCTCTCATTCTCCCCGTTTGTTATTCCTTTTCTCAGTTCTGCTTTCCTTTGTTGGTTTCATTCTCAGATTCCAGGTAGTGGCCTCTGGCAGCAGCTCCAGGCTTAGTTCATTCTTATTGCTGGTGATCTCATCAGAAAAAGAGCTTCTCTTTCACTTTGACTCCAAATAAAGACTGCGGAATTGGGTATCATTGGGTAGATTTGGATCATGTATCTGTTCTTGAGCCAATCATTGTGGCTGAAGGTTTAGAATATGCCAATTGTCCCAGCTCATGTCAGATTGTTGGGGTATCCAGCTTCCAACCTGTCCCCAATGATCATGTCTTCTGATATTCATGCCCTTGTATAATCCCTTCCCACACTGAACCAAGTCTCACCTATGTGACCAATAGAAATATGGCAGAAGAGATGGTGTGTGACTTCTAAGGGTAGGCCATAAAAACATTGCTGCTTCTGCTTTGACTTCTTGGATTGTTCCCTTTGTAGGACGCCAGGAGCCATGTTGTGGGTATACTCAAGCAGCCATGTGGAGAGGAAGTGAGGCCTCTTGCTAACAGCGCCAACTTGCCAGCCACATGAGTGAATGATCCACCTTGGAAATGGATCCTTTAGCTCTAATCAAACCTTCAGATGAGTGCAATTTCGGCTGCTATCTGATTGCATTTTCCGGAAAGACCCTCCTGAGCCAGAACCACCCAGCCAAGCCACTTTGGAATTCCTAACCCACAGACACCATGTGAGTTAATAAATTATTATTACTGTTTTAAGCCAATGGGTTTTGGGATATTTGTTGCACAGGACTAGATCACTGATACAATTTTGAATCCCTAAACTCTGGGTAAGGAGTCACTCCAGTGCATGTGGACTGAAGTGGGAAGGATAGTTCCCTAAGGAGTAACCAAGTTGCTACTGGTGGGAAAACAGAGGAAAGGAACATTGAACCGGCAACATAATAGCTAACCTCAATGATGGGTGCTCTGTGAATGCATGCTTGCTAGAGGCAACACTGATTCATCTAAGGTGACTCAGAGTGTCTGGGCCGGGCAAGACTCAGGCCCAGATATTCCTATGCCAATTTTCTAGCTCCAACTCTTAACAGTTTTCTCCCTAGTTACCCCTAGACTTTGTTGGTTATAAGCACCATGGACATCCCTCCTTTGCCAACCCAAATATTTGCTCTTAAAGTTAGTTGTTCTTTTTGTCATAATCTGGAGGAGAATACAGGCCAAGAAATTCCTCTGTATTTGCATGTGACTTAGGCATGGTTTGAGATTTCTTCTGTTAAACTGACTTTTTAATTTAATTTCAGGTGGACACGTGTTAGCTCAGACAAGGCATCCTTTGGAAGCTCACATTCCTCATTAATTCTTGCAGGCAAAGGAGAAAGATGAAAGAAATGTAAGGGTTAACACTCCAACTGATAGGTAGTTTCCCTCCCTCTCTTCCTGTCTTCCTTCCTTCTTCACTAAAATTTCTTGAGCACGTACTATGTGCTTGGCATTGTCTATTCTATCTCATTTAAGCCTCCTAATGACTACGAGGGGTGTATTAGTGACTCCTTTTAACAGAAAATATGAGCTATGTTTGGAGATGTTAAGTATTTTAATGGGATGTTTTTGTCTTTTTAGTCATGTTATTTAGCTTCAAAACCTCAGTGATACAAATGTCTTTACATACATACATTTTTTCCAGAAGTCCTATTTTAAGTTTCCCCTGTACCAAAGTCTGCTACATGTGATTTCCTTCCAACTACTCACCAAGATACAGCTTGTATTTCCTGTGTGTCCAAAATGTGTAGTGACAGAAAACACACATGCACGTGCACGCGCGCGCACACACACGCACGCACACACACACACACACACACACACACTCCAGATTCTGGCACTTTCTTTTGTCAGCAGCAGATCAGTTTGTCTAAAAAATGACAGTAATATAGGGAAGCATCCACTGTTCTGACATACCTTGCAGCGCTTGGCTGCAGAGTTTTTCCTGGACTTGAGACCGCCAAACTTGCCTCGTGTAGCTTGGGAAGGCCCTTGGTAAGGAGGTTATGAGGGCAGGCTCTAGAGCCAAACAGGGCTGGGTTCAAATCCCCATTCTACCCACTTACCAGCCCCGTGACTCTGGTCTAGTCTCTAAATCTCTGTAAAATGGGGTAAAAATAGTTTCTACATCTTATAATTCTTATAAAGAGTCAAGGAGACAATAAATATAAAATGCTTAGTCCAGTGCCTGGGATGAAGTAAGGGTATGACAAATGTTGTCATTACTCACGATTACCCTTACCTCCACTTCCTCTGCTGCACACCTGAGGTTGATGTGTGCCCTCTACGTATCTGTGGCAGACAGATTCTAAGACAGCCCCACTGATCCCCACCTCCTGGTATTCATGCCCTTGTGTAATCTCCTGTGGGCAGGACCTGTGGCTTGCTTTTAACCAACTTAACATAGCATTCAGGTACACAAGACTGTGACTTCTGTCTTGCTAGCAGACTCTACCTACTGCCTTATTAGCTTGCATGCTTTGATGAAGCAGACTGCCACATTGGAGAAGCCCATGTGACAAGGAACTGAGGTCAGCCTCTGGTCAAAATCCAGCTAGGAACTAAGGCCCTCAGTCCAACAATGCTTAAGGAACTGAATTTGGCCAACAACCATGTGAACTTGGGAGCAGACTCTTTTTAAGTTGAGCCTTCAGATGTGACTCCAGCCCTGGATGATACCTTGCTTGCAGCCTTGTGGGATACCCTGACGCAGAGAAGCCAGCTAAGCCACACCTGGATTCCTGATCCATAGAAAATGTGAGAAACAAATGTGTATTGTTATAAGCTGCAAAGTCTGTGGTAATTTGTTATACAATAATACACAATTAATATACTACCCAACCTGTTTCATCCCATTTTTGGTTTAGAGCCCATCTCCCCTACTTCCTTAGCATCCTGCATTTATCTGTTGGTTTTCTTGCACCTCCTACCCGGTCCTTAGGACAGGCATTGGACAAAGCATTCCTTGTAGCCCCAGTGCAGATAGAAGAGGTTGGCGCTAGGAGGCTGCTGGGTAGTATTTCATGATCCCCAAGGCTGGGTTGTGTGCTCCATCAGGGGCTTCCATAACACCCTAATGATAATGATGGTGGTTGCTTTTGAACCCTTACTGTGTGCGAGGCACTGAGATGAAGCCAGGGATGTTTCTCATATTCTTAACTAGCTTTCTGTGATGATTCTGATCTATAGCCATTTTTAGGAACTACCAACCCTATACCCCCTGACACATTCTGTGGAAAAATCGCAAGCTGCTGTTAAGATAGCTATACTCAGCCATCCTGATTTAAAAAACAAAATAAAACAAACTATCTTGTACTGCATATACACAGAAAAGTGCACAAATCTTAAGTGTACAATTTGATGAATTTTCCAAGTGACCACGTTTAGGTAGCCACCACCAAGATGAAGACAGGGGACATCCCCAGCCTCTCTTGTGGTCCCTCCCAGTTCACCAGCCCAGAGGTAACCACCGTCATAACCTCATCACCACTCATTAGTTTTGCTTGCTCTAGAATTTCCTTTGAACAAAATTGCAGTCTACTTGTTCGACCGCCTTCTTTCGCTCAACATCATGTTTATGCTTTTGTTGAAACTATCTTCCAGATGGAATTTGTAAAATCCCAGGTGGAAGCCTGGGATTCTGAGAAGCCGCCTAAAGTCCCATGCTTGGATTTCCCAAGAGGTGGAATACACAAAACCCACCTCCCTACTAAAGGAGGAAGGGAAGTGGGCGGGGAAAGGGGCGTGGCTGCAGCTAGGCGGATTCCTCGTGGGGGGCGGGGTCTTAAGGGTGGAGGCGTGGTCCGGGTCCGGCTTCCCGACGGCAGTTGGCGCCCGGGGCGGGGCCGAGCCAAGGCTTCCTGTCTGTGTCCGCGGAAACGCCGTTTGACCCCGGAAGTGCGTGCGCTCCGGGAGTTGTCACCGTGAACCGCGGCGGCGGCGGCGGCGGCGGCGGCGGCGGCAGCG
>NW_007727315.1:239424-303774 GCF_000696425.1 Galeopterus variegatus
GGCGGCGGCGGCGGCGGCGGCGGCGGCGGCGGCAGCGGCGGCAGCGGCAGCTGCGGCGGCACGGCGCCGGTGGTGGAGCCGCCGAGGTGAGTGAGTGGCTGGGCCCTGCTGGATGCGGGGCCCGGGAGGAGCCGCAGCCGTGCCTTGGGCGGCCTCCACGGAGGGGCCGAGGTTTACGCTGCCCCAGGCCCCCCCCCGCCGCGAGGCCAGACTGCCAGAATTGGGAGTCCCGGGTTCGAGGCTCGGCCCCAGAGTGACCTTGGACGAGCCACGGTTCCCACCCCGTATCCGGGGCTTCAGTTTGCTCAGGGTTCATTCATTCGCTCCACAAATATATGTCGGCCGCTTTCTACGTGGCAAGCACAGATCTCGGCACTGGGGATAAAACAGAGCAAGACAGACAATGCTCCTACCCTCGTGGAGTTTACGGTCTAGTGGGAGGAGAAAGATAGTCAAAAAGTAGATACATAAGATAATTAAAGATATTACAGTAACTGGGAGAGTGAGTACTTTAGATAGTGCCATCTGGGAAAGTCTCTGAGGAGAGTAATATTGAATTGAGACCCGAAGAGTGATGACAGAGAAACTGAGGCAGCAGTATCCCTGGGGATGCTCACAGGCCATACTGTAATTGGTGCTTGTACCGAGCTCCCCTCCCTCCTAAAGAAAGCCCTTTCCTAACTTTTGGCTTCTGCCCTACCTGGCATGGGGGATACAGTGGTGGGTACAGACATAGTCATGGTCATTGTTCTTGTCCTTTTGGATCTTAAAGTCTAGTCTTTGCCTAGTTAGTTTTTTTTTTTTTTAATTGAATCATAATTGATTATACATATTTTGGGGGTTCAACGTTGAGATATGTTGATCAAATCAATATTACTAGCATATATATTGTTACAAATTGTATTTATTCTTTATGCCCCTTGTCCAATCTCTCCCCATCCCCATCTCCCTCTCCCTTCCCCTCCTCTCTAACCCTCTAATTACCCTAGATTTCCTCTCTCCTGAAAGAGTAATGGTTACTCTGTTGATTTGTTGCCTAGATGATCTGTCCAATGCTGAGAGGTGTGTTCAGGTCCCCCAATATTATCATAGAGCAGATGCTTCTTCTGTCACTCTGGAATGGGCTTTGTGGAGAGAGACATCCTCTTCTTTTCTTTGTCTTTGCTGGTGACTGTCCTTGTGTGAATGCATTCCAGTGGCTGGCAGACCATCTGCGTGGTGGTTGTGGCATCTTGCCACTTTTGTGGCAGCCATGGTTATTGTGGTGGCTGTGGTGGGCCACCCACATGGAGGTGATGTTTTGGGGATGCTCCTTGGCACTGGCAGTGTGCCTGGTTGTGGGAGGGTGGTCCAGTCCCTGGCTCCAAGCCTCAGGCCCCAGGCAGGCCCCGAGGCACTGGCAAGGTGCCCAGTTGTGGGAGGGGCATCTGGTCCCCTTTGCCTAGTTAATTTCTATTCATACCTAGATGAACACTGAAATCTTCCTAGAAGTCCCTCCTCCCTCAAGTCAGTTCTCTCTGTTCAATGCTGCCATAGCCCCATGAGCCTTACCTACATAGCATACATCATGGTATTGATTTTTATTTGTTTGTGTGCCTATTGGATTCCTATCTATCTTTCCTATAAAGACCATAAGGTGTGAAGGGCAGGACCAGGTCTGTTATTTGCAACATTAGTATTCTCTGGGCTTCAGTGCTTGCCACATAGTAGGTGCTCAAAAATCTTTGAATGATATTAACATAATGTTTGCTCTCCAGTGGTTCATAGGTGGTCTCTTCTGTCACCAGCTGTCGTCATCTCTTTGTGATCATGTCTCTCACTTCTTAAATGATTCCTTACTTCCTTCAGATGAAAGGCCAAAATCTTTAGCATAGCATTCAAGGCTCTTTTTAAACTGGCCTTGTCTTCCCTATCCTACTTCTTCTCTCCTCACTTCTGTCATCCCCTCCCTACCCTTGTGTTTTCAGCAACTCCAAATAACTTCCTCTTCCTTCACAGCCACACTTTGTAAGGATTTGAACCTTTGCTCATGCTTGCTCTCTGCTTGGAATGCCCACCTTTCCCTCCTATCCATCAATATCCAGGTTATAGATCACCTTCTCTGTGACATCCTGCTTTTCTCTGCTGTGCTCAAGTTTTGGAAATTTCCTGTTATAGCTCTAACAATGAGTCATTTACATGCCCCAGGACCCAAAGTGAAATCAGTCAGTGTTGAATAAACGAAGAAGCCCAAAGTGCTCTGCCTATGGATGGGACTTGAATAATAACAAAACTAAACTTTATTGAGTGCTTATTTATGCCAGGTATTGTGTTGAACACTTAGCACTGATTACTTCTTTTTTTTTTTTTTTTTGTGACCAGTAAGGGGATCGTAACCCTTGGCTTGGTGTCATCTGCACCACGCTCAGCCAGTGAGCGCACCAGCCATTCCTATATAGGATCCGAACCCGCAGCCGCGGCGCTCCCAGCGCCTCACTCTCCCGAGTGAGCCACGGGGTCGGCCCAGCACTGATTACTTCTTATAACAATCCTAAGAGATTATGTACTATTACAATTCCGATATTACAGATGAGGAAATCCAGGGTTAGAGAAGTTAAGGAACTGTTTGAAAGTCTCAACATGGGAAGGAAAAGGTGGAGCCAGGATTTGAACTTAGGCTATAGGACTGTAGAGCTCTCTTCATCCATCACACCACCCTGACCCATAGATGCCCTTGCAGGCACTGGCTTGTAGGAGTGAATTTCTTCTGAAACCAAGTGCTGTCTCTACCTGTCTAGGCCTGGACTCTGGACCTTACAGTTTAAAGGGTGGAGAGCTGCCTCCTCCGTGTGACTCTTACCCCACCCTAGACCACACCCCCAACACTCCCACTACCATCTTTAGTAGGTGAGCCTGGAAAGATCTGGGCCTGTGAGTTATTTAGACTTTTGCACTGTTGTGCAAACCACTGCTATTTCCAGCTGCCCTCCCAGCATTGCTGAGGGTCGGGGGGCAGTGCTAGGAAAAAAGTATTTTTTGGTGTATTCAGCACAAGAGCCCCAGGTGCCAAGGCAAAAGAGCTGGGCTTCAGTTTCAACTTGGCCACTGATATACTTGCCTTGAAAAATTAGGGCCTCTCTTTGGACAAATTAGGGCCTCTCTTTGGACATCTGAGCATAATAATCCTTGTCGTCCTGGGTTGTTGTGAGAGGCTAGTAAGATAGTAACTTGATTAGAAATAACAGACACTCAGCAGAGGATATTATTATCTTGCTTTGTGAAGTTGAAAGATGAAAACTTGGGACTAGCCTGGTGGCACACTGCTACAGTGTGCTGCTTGGGAGTGCGGCGGCGCTCCCGCCAAGGGTTCGGATCCCACATACAGACCAGTTCCCGCTCACTGGCTGAGCGAGGTGCAGGCGCGACACCAAGGGTTGCGATCCCATTGCCGGTCCCAGTCTGGTACGGGCGCGACACTGAGGGTTGCGATCCGTTGCCGGACACGAAAAAAGACAAAAAGGAAAAAAAAAAAAAAAGAAAGATGAAAACTCGCCCCAAGCCCTTCATTACTTTGCCTTATGATTTTTTTTTCAGGCCACCTTATGTGTGCAGGGCCATGTGTCTGATCCACTGGGATCCTAGAGCTGGAACAGTCCTCAAGGACTAGGCAGACAGGTCGTCTCTCTTTACATCCCTCTAGTGTGGGCCAGAACCAAGGTTCCTTGTGTACTAAGCTGCTTCCACCTTCTTGCCTTTGCGCTGCTATTTCCTCTGCCTGAAGCACCCTTCTTCCCTGGCCAGTCTCTACTATCAAGACTACTCAGGATCTCCTGATTTTTTAGGCTGTCTTCTAGAATTGTTTTGACTGCCGCTTCACCCTCCTACCCCATACCAACTCTAAGTTTGACTAGACAGTATAACAAATAGTTAAGAGCCAGCCTGCTACACCCCTACTAACTTTGGCAAGTGTCTTATGTTCTCTGAGCTTCTATATCCTCATCGATAAAACGAGGATAATAATAGAACCAACCTTAGAGTTGTTGTGTAATGCGGGTAATGTAAGTTAATGCTGAGACAAGCACTTAGAAGAGCACTCAGCATCTAATAAGCATGTTGCTGCTGCTGTTGTTGTCCTCTTGTCACTCTGTCTTCATATCATCAGGGCCTGGCGTGATAGCTGAGATACAGAACACCTGGTAACTTTCATGGCTGACTGTGTCCCTCAGCTTGTCTTTGAGGGCTCAGGAGGTGACAGTTTCCTCATCCCAGTCTCTATCTGTCTTCATGATGTCATTGAGACTGTGCCGGCCTTTTATGGCATGTCTTTTAAGGGGCCTAATTCATTTCCATTGCATGATCCAACCAACATGTGTCCCGCCTGTGGGTCAGGCCAAGTGGTATTGTGAAAAGAACATTAGATGAGAAGACAGGAGACCTGGCGTCTGCCACTCACTGGTTCTGAGGCCAATTTGGGCGTCTGTAGAAAGGAGCTTGCACTGGCAGGTTTCTGTGAACTTTCTCTTCCTCCCTGGTCCTCCTGTTCATCTGTTTCCATCTTCCCTGGAGCCTAGAGAGGTTGTAAAATCTTAAAACCCTCTAAGTGAGGAAAGGCCCATGGTTCTAATCCTCAAAAACTTACAATCTGGTTAGGGTTATAAGAAGAGTGCCTCATATTCAGTTGTTTATCAAACACTTGATGAGGCCACATCTGTACTAGGCTTGTGCTTGTCACGGGAAAGGTAGCAAGAGAAGGAGCACCCCAGGCACTGTCTTCACAGAGCTTACAAGCTACTGAGCTCAGAGAGCTGGAGCCATCATTAAGATAATCTAAGTACTTTTAGCCAGTACTTCTCCAAAGGGGTGGGAAGATATCAGGAGTCACCTGGGAAGTGTTTTCCTCCACACTTGAGAACTACTGCTTTAGGCAATAAAGTCACTTTGTCTGGATTAGTATGTACATGAACCAGGCCTTGGAGGCCTACAGCAGGAACCCCTAAGACCAGAGATTGAAGGTTCTCTTTGGCTCTGGGATCAGCCCTAGAACAGGCCCTGCCCCCAGGAGTCTGTGTGTCTGCTTTCTTCTTCCCATCTATATTCCTTGCAGGAGGGTCACGCAGCACAATGCCAGCACTGCCCCTGGACCAACTCCAGATCACCCACAAAGACCCGAAGACAGGAAAGCCGAGGACTTCTGCAGCACTGGTGAGCCGGTGCCTTGAGACCGTTCAGCCTGATAATATCAATCTTGCAATTTCAGAAGCAAAAAGTAAATTCCTTCTTTATCTGTTCCAAGAATGATCTGAGGGCAATGGTCAGTAATTCAGTAGTTGAGACACTAGTAGGCCCTTCCAGGTGCAGTGTAGAAGTTTCCTTCCAAGCAGCAACTTGAATTTGAGTAGTGTTTTCCATGTCACCACCCCACACCTTCCCCCCAAAGCATTTAATTTCGAATTAGTCTGATGGCAATTCTGACTCAGCCCGAGCTGGGCTAGAAATGGATCTGGCCCAAAGCCTGGTTTGGGGATTTGATCCTGCAGGAGGTGTTCAGGTTTCAGGTAGGACTTTTTCAGAGCTATCTAAGTGGCTATCCACACTTCAGTGGGAACGCTGATTTCAGAGGTTGGGCCGTCTTTCATCTCCACTGGAATAAGAAGCACCACTTACAGAGACTCCAGCAGGCCTTGTGAGACTGAAAAATAAGGAGGCTGTGAACATGCCGATTACCAGCTACAGAAAGAGATTAGAACTGTGGAGACATGCCAGGCTGCTGAAGAAGGAGACAGACACAGGGACTGGAGTCCCCATATGCACTGATTGTTTTCCCAAGAATATGAGCTTACTTGAAGAAGGTGGGAGGAAGTGTTTTCTAGGGGCTTGAGCAAAGTCGTGGGAAACAGGAGCTTGGTGCTTTATTTCCTGCTTTCTGGATGGCTTCTTATTATTTCCTAAATACTTTCTAATAATAGTGCCTAACATTTATAGAGTACTTGCTCTGTGCATTCTAAACATTTCACCTGGATTATCTTGTTTAAACCATGTCACAGCCCTGTGAATTGATATTTTGATCATTGTCCCCATTTTACAGATGAGGAAACTGAGAGTTCAAGGTCACAGAACTAGGAAATTAGGAAAGTCAGGATGGGAACCCAGCCAGGCTGACCCTAGAACCCATACTGTTAACCTTTCTGCTATAAAGCCTCTCATTTTCTTTTCATAACCTTTTTATGTATCGAGAATATTTATCAGAAAATCTAGAACTGTTCTTTTCAGTGTGGTAGCCACCCAATAGGTGGCCATTTGCCACAATTAGCTATTGAGCACTTGTAATGTGGATGGTGCTTGAAATATGGACCGAGGTACTAGATTTTTTATTTAATTCTAATAAATTTTAATTAAAATAGCCCCATGTGGTGAGTGCCTACTGCATTGGCTGTGCAGATATAGAGCAGTACTATGACCTCAGAAAGTTCTGTTGGACAGCACTCATGGAGACTGACTCCTTGGGTAGTTGAGTTTGATTTTCCTCCTCAGTCCTCTCTCATGTACTGAACAAACACCTGGTTTGTTAGACTGTGGGCTGTGTGAGAGCAGGCACCTGGTCCCTGCCCTTCACTCCTGGTTTCCCAGTGCCAGGTGCATAGTAGGCTCTCAGGAAACAATGAGCCCAGGCTGCTGATCTAGACCATTGGGGTGTGTGGGGGCAGGGAGGTCTTGGGACTGGTGGGAGGGCATGTGAAGCTAGGGAAGGCTTCCTGAAGGAGGGGGACTGTGAACTGGGTATTGAAGGGTGAGCAAGCACTAGCCAGGCATAGCAATGGGAGAAGGGTGGTCCTGGCTGGAGGACACCAGTATGCGGTCCTGGAGTCTTGAGAAAGCCTGACTCTTTCACCAACCACAAGTCACTTGAAGTGGCAACAGTATAGCAGAGTTAAGGAGCACAGGCTTTCCATTAACCTCACACATGTTTGGCTGTGTGCCTTTGGGCAAGTTACTTAACTTCTCAAAGCCTCAGGATCTAAAAAGGGTAATAATAAGACCAGCTTTGTGGGGTGGTTGTGACGATTAAATGAGACATCTGAATTAGCTGTGCCTGGAACATAGTAAACACTCAATAAATGGTAGTTATGATGGTGATGACAACAGCAACAGTAATCGTGGCATTGAATGGGGGGTAGGATGGGAAGAGGGACAAACTGAGGGAGACAACTGCCTGATCAAGGGGTCTTACTGGCCATACTGAAGAGCGTTACCAGACAGGCCATGGGGAGCTTCTGAAAGATTGCCCTAAGATATGTACCCACCCTATATTTGTCCCTTTAGTCCCAACTTGAGATAAAGATTTCTAGCTGAGGGGCAGGCCCATGCTACCTTTGCAGGGTGATAGGTGGAGATGATGTTTATTGAGTAGCTACTATCTGAATAGCACATATATAAAGACCCTAAAGAAATAGTCTTGAGCCACATTGGGTGAATGGGCTCTTGAGGAAGACAAGATTCATAGAAGTGGAAAATTTGGAGAACAGTGTGAAACAGTTTCTTTATCAAGATAAACAGAACAGAAGTTTGATGGGCAGAGAATGTTCTGATAGCTTCACAGAGTAGATAGGATGGATATAAACCAGGCTTATTGAAGGGTGAGATGGACTCAAGTAGGAGAGAGGACACAGCTGGAGCCTGCCCTACTCTGAAATCTTCCAGGGCCTCCCATGAGCTACAGAATAAAGTCCCCATTCTTGAGTTTGGCATTCAAGGTCCTTCAAAGCCCTTGGCAGGATCTGGTCATTCGTTACCTCTATTCATTCCTTTGTCCAGCCAGCAAATGTGTATGGAGAATCTGCTCAGTGTCAGGCTCTGTTCAAAGGAATGGAAGTGCTGTGGTAAGCAAGGCTCAGACAGCTTCGAGACACCTACAGGCTAGTGTGGGAGACAGGTGAAAAGGCAGGCCCTCCCTTTTTATATAACTTTATTGAGGTATCATTGAAGGACAATAAACTGCATGTGTTTAAATAATATAATTTGATTGGTTTTGACATCTGTATACACCCATGCAACTGCCACCATAATCAAGACAATGAACATTTCCACCACTCCCAAAAGCTTCCTTGTGCCCCTCTATAATCCATCCCTTCCTCTCTCCCTGTCCCCAGCAACTACTCATCTGAAAGCACTTTTGATGGAGTTCAACAAGTGCTACAGTCAGGTAAGAACAGGTGCTGTGGGGGAGCCCAGGTGAACTCCTAATCCAGTTGTGGTGGGAATCAGGAAGGCTTCCTGGAGGAGGTGAGGTCAGAGCTGGGATCAGAAGGACAAGCAGTGAGTCCAGGATAGCACATGAGTACCATAGGTCATTTAGTAGGTCTGCAGTGTAAGCCTTGTTTCAAATCCTGCTTCAGTTGCCTCCTTAACCTCGTGACCTTGGGAAAGTTCCTGAACCTTACAGTCTGAGTCTTTGTTTCCTCCTCTGTAAAATGGAGACAATACTATCTCCCTTTAAATAGTTATTGTAGATGAAAAAGAAATAGGCTGTGGGACATACCTACTTAGCAGCCGGCACAGAGCAAGTCCTCAATAAGTGGTAGTCTCATTATCATCATTCCAGCATTCTCCAAATCCAATTCCCACCACTCAGTACAATCTGTGGCCTTTTTTATAGCCCGTTTTTATGCCTCCATAAAAATGCTGTTTCTTCCATCTAAAAAATCCTTCTCATTCTCCAAGACTCAGCTCAGATGCTGCCTGCTCTGGGAAGCCGTTCTTTGTCCTCCAGGTGCTGTTAATTTCCTTCTGCACTCCCACAGTCCCTCTGCCAGGTTTGAGCTGTCACTTCCTCTATTTTGTGCTCACTTGGTGGCTTAGATGTGCCTCTTCCTCTCTGGAGTGTGGGTCCTATGGGCACCTGGATGCTTTTCATCATGTGACCCCACACCTGGCACAGTGGGGACGCCAGTAAATGTTTGTAGGATTCCACGGAAGGTAGAATCTCAGGTGTGTGTCTGTTGGAGGAATAAGTAGCCTGGCCTGAGAAGTGACCTAAGAGGTAAAATGTTAATAGATAGAGAAAGGGAGAAGCTTGAAAAACCAAGGAGATGAATTTAGGCTCTAGACAGTTGTTTTGAACTTGTTTCGGAATTTCTTTTTTAACAGATTTGTACCTGAAATCCCACTATGTATATAAATCTGATTTAAATGGGAGAAGGTCCTGTGGACCCACATGATAGATGGCCCTGAGGAATCCTTGTGGAACCTAAAGACTCCACAGCTTGAAATGTGCTCAAGGCAGTAGGAAGGCATAGGTGGTTCTTGAGGAGGTGGACCCATCAGTCTTGATTTTTCTATACCCTGTGGCCCAACAGACCTAGAAGTGGGTGGAGCTGAGACATTACCTGGCCTTCCTTCTATTACCCCTTCTTCCAGAGAAAGCAACCCTTATACAGTCAGAGGTGAAAACTGAGACTATCTTCTCTTCTTTATGGTGAACAAAGTAAGGTTTGTTCATGGCAAAGCAAGGGCTGGAAGAGAGAACTTGTGATTCTAAGATGAGACCTGCAGTTACTTGATTAGAATCTTTTCTTTAAAAATTTACTGAGGTTTTTCTTTTCTGGTTATAAAAAGGATACAACACAGTGATACTTACATACAGTATGAAGCTATTTGTGTTAGGAAAGAAAAAACAGGCCCAAACAAATACTTTATATTGGTATATTTTAATGTAAATGCCTAGAAAAGGTCTGCAAGAATCCCCACTAGATGGTGAGTGGTTGGCTCTGGGAGGACACGAGGACTGGGAGTGTAGCCCCCGGCTACTCACCTTCTCTGGAGCATTGTAAATTTGTTTTGTTTTTGTTTTCATTTTGGTGGCTGGCCAGTAACAGATCAAACCCTGGACCTTGGTGTTATCAACACCACACTCTAACCAACTGAGCTAACAGGCCAGCCCCATTGTAAGTTTTTGAAAGAAAGGATGTTCATGTTTTACTTGTATAATTCAAAATTGATTTTTAAATTAACATATGTTCATTTTTTAAAAGTTAGAAAATATATCCAAGCCACAATCTCCTCCTCCCTGCCCCCCAGAGATAACCACTATTACCTTTGGGGTGTTGTCCCCCCAACTTCTTTTTTAAAATCTGTACAGTGTATGAATATGTATACTTTTTTTAAAAACCAAAAACTAATTAAATTAAATAGAGTTTTGTGTCCTGCTTTCTCTTCCCATAACCTTTCTCTGTGTCATTAAATACTGTCCAAAAACATGGTTTTTAATGACCACCTAGTGTTCCTTGGATGCAACCATACTACCTTTGTTATATACACTTGGTTCTTTATGCCTAAAATCTCCTTAAAGGGTCACCGTTTGGAACAGCCAAGTGTTGTCATTGCTGTGGGTTGGCAAATGGGCCCTCGCTGACTAACCTCTGCCACGTTGACACGTGGTTTTTGGATCCGTAGCACCCCGAGCAGAAGGCAGACCGGTATTTTGTGTTATACAAACCGCCCCCTAAAGACAACATTCCTGCCCTAGTGGAGGAGTACCTGGAACGCGCCACCTTCGTAGCCAATGACCTCGACTGGCTCCTGGCCTTGCCTCACGATAAATTCTGGTGCCAGGTAACATTCTATCAAAATTAACGCTAAGACAAAGCACATGACATGCCATTGGTTGGTTGCTGTTGTTGTTTTTCTTCCCCCAGGAGGTGCTTTTTTGTCTACTTCTTACACTGGATCCTTAGCAGCAAATTGTGGTTTGGATTGCTCTGTCTTGTATCACAATCTTAATGATGTTTACACACTTTCCAAAGTGTCATTTTTAGAAACTTGTATTTAGCCTTCAGCTCATTCATACCTCCTTGGTCCCTTGGGGTTCAAGTGTTTGCAATAGGCCAGGGCTGATGGGTAATGAGCCCCTTCTCAGTTCACCTGCAAGACCTTGACCCTCAGGGATAAATCCCTGCTCTCCTCTGTCACCTGGCTTAGGTTGTCTTCGATGAGACCCTGCAGAAGTGCCTGGACTCCTACCTGCGCTATGTCCCCCGAAAGTTCGACGAGTGGGTGGCCCCTGCCCCTGAGGTTGTTGACATGCAGAAGCGCCTCCATCGAAGTGTTTTTCTCACCTTCCTCCGCATGTCCACTCACAAGGAATCCAAAGTAAGCCCCTGATCTCGTGACAGGTTGCCACCTGACACCCAACACCTCTGTGTCAGACTCTCCACCCCTGGGAAGAAAGGCTCTGGAAGCATCAAGTTTCCTCTTTGTCTTCCCTCCGCCTTGATTCCCACTGTTGGAGAAGAAATCTGTGCCACCTCCCTTATCCTGTAATTCACCGGGTCAGTCTGCATTACACCCAGTGTTTTCATCAATGGGAGCTGAGGGCCCTGTGCCAGTTGATGCGTGACTGTGCCTTCACTTATGCGTCAGAGGGTGAAAACATTGATTCTGACTTTTTAAAAGAACTTGTATGCTCTTTTTACACATTTTTACTTTTTTTTTTCTTATTTTAAAAATAACAATGCTGTCTCTAAGCAACTCTTAACATTATAGAACTATTATACAGATTGTGAATGTCACCCACAAAATCCCCTCCCTGCACAGTAACCACTGCTAAGGTGCATGTTCCTTCAGGGAATTTTTTTCCTTGGATTGTATGTGTGCATGCATTTAAAAAATAGGATCTTGCTTTTTTAAAAAAACTTTTTTAGTGTGGAAATTTTCAAATATATACATATACAAAATTTTCATATACAAAGTACAATGAGTCCCATGTACCCATCACCCAGCTTCACCAATTATCAAAATTTTGCCAGTCTTATCTCTTCTCCAGAGTTTTCTTTTTTCTCCTGGAGTATTTTAAAGCAATCCCAGACATCATGCTAATTTACCTGTAAATATTTTGGAATAAATCCCCAGCAGACTGCTTTATAGTGTGCTTTTGCTTCTTTTTACATGAAAATAGAGATGGCTATTGCTCTGTACACGAGGCTCAGACATGTCCACAGTGTGGACAGACCATCATTGATTAGCTAGTCCCTAGTTGATGGAGCCACAGGTTATTTCTCATGAATTTGCTATTACTTTATAATGTATGAGTGTTCAGAAAGTCTTCGTCTTTTCTCTGTGAACTTTTCCTTAGGATCACTTCATTACCCCCTCTGCGTTTGGAGAAATCCTCTATAATAACTTCCTCTTTGACATCCCAAAGATCCTGGATCTCTGCGTGCTCTTTGGAAAAGGCAACTCGCCATTGCTCCAGAAGATGATAGGTGCGTAGGATGCGGGGCCTGGAGGATGCACACAGACAACCCCCACGTGCCAAACTAGAGGTTGCAAAGGCCTGGTGCTTAGATAGCGCAGGGGCATTCAGGGCAGTAGGACCGGGTAGTGCTGGGAAATTGTTAACTGATATGGAGTGGCAACTCTGAAAGCTGGGTGGCAATGGGAGAGTGGAGACAAAAATGCGTACCAGATGGTTCCTCAAGGATCTGGGAGCCTGAATATGAGACCATGTGTCAAACAATTAAAGGAATGGGGAAGTTTACTTTGGTGGTGAGAGTAAGAACAGCAGTGATAGCTAACCTTTATTTGAGTATGTACTGGGGCCCGGATCTCTGCCAAGCACTCAATGTATATTATCTCAATTAGATCCCCCCACAGAAGCCTTGTGAGATAAGTGCTGTCATCATCCCCATTTACACATAAGGAAACTGAGGTTAAAATGTAAGGGACTTGTGTAAGAGGACATGACTAATATGTGGCCAAGCTGGGACACATGTCCACATAGACCTGACTCTGAAGCTCCTGCTCTTTGCCACTCCCTACTTCAGGGTTGATGGGCTGCCTCAAAAATGTAATGATTTGCATTTTTGCTGAGAGCAGTTGGGGAGAGTTCAGAGAGGACTCTTTCTGGTTGTGAAAGGAACAGATGTGTCAGTTGGATCCCATCAGGAAGTAGTGAGCTGGAAGGTACAATCAGAAACAGAAGTGTCGTTGGAATGCTGCAAAGGGTTCCTCTTTGAATTGCAGTTTCTACCATTAGCCTGGCACAGAAAGGTGCTCACCTTGGACACCCCTGCCAGCCCTCCTCACTAGAGATTGTAGGACACAATCTTCTAAATACCTAGTGACAAAGCCACGTTATCCCTTATGATGGTCCTTTCCTTCCTCTCTCTCTCCCTTCCTTCTTTCTTTCCTTTTTTCCCCTAATAATAAAGGTAATGTATGTTAATTTAGAAACTTTTGGAAGGATATAAAGTATAAAGAAGCAGGAAAGCAATTACCAAATTCCTACAAGAGACAACTCTATGGTTATTATTTCCTTCCAGTCTTTTCTCTGTGTATCTAAAAAAAAAAATTAGATCATAATGTATATGAAATTTTTCACCCAGGCTTTTCATTGGAACAACCTCTGGTTGCTCATTCAAATCTAATTATTGCCTGATTATCAGTTAATCTCTTTATTTTCTCAGGGAAAGACGCTGAATAATTTGCTGTAGACTAAGAGGATGGAGTGAATGAGCAACAGCAGGCATGATTAGTTAGAAAAACAATTATTAGACCAGTTTTGTTAAAGTGGAGCATTCCAGGAGGGCAGCAGCAGGAGACAGGGGGGAGGGGAAGCTAGAAGCAGATGGAGAAGGGCTACATGCCAGGCTTTAGCACTTGAGAAGCAGTATTGCTTGGTGGCTAAGAAGACAGACTCTTAGAGTTGAACTGCCAGTTCACACCCCCCGCTCTATTACTGGCTATGTCACCTTGAGCATGTTAATTAACCACTCTAAGCCTCAGTTTTTTCATCTGCAGAATGGGCAGACTAATAATATACCCATTTCATAGGGTGGTTGTGGGGATTATATATGAGGTAGTGTAAGCAGATGCTCAGCTCAGTGCATGGTGTGTTACAAGCACTTCATAAATGTAAGCTCTTATTGTGATGAGGCCGTGGGAGCCTCTAGGAGCCTGGAGCAGGGCGAGGAGCCACCTGGTAACAAGGTTAATCTGGCAGCAGGCAGGTAGGGAGGGTAGTGCCAGAAGGCCATGTAGGAGGTGGGCACATCAGCATGGGTTTGAAGGTGAGAGCCTGGTGGAGCTGCTGGGGTGGAAAAGGACATCTGTGAGGCAGATTAAGGCAGGGATTGGTGAGGTCAGCTGGAAAGTCTTAACAGTTCTACAGAAAACTGGTGTCAGTTGCAGAAAAAGGGCCTTCAGGAGGTGTAGGGAATGAGTTGTGAGTAGAAGCGAGATCAGTGTTAAATGTGTTGGGTATAAAATGGCTGTGCGGTTCCAGAGGGAGATGAACTGGTGAGGGTGGAGCAAGAGCTCTGCCTACTACCTGGGCTGCTAATGTTTTGGGTCACTGACTCTGAGAATCAGATGAAAGCTTCTGTCCAGAAAAATATACCTTCTCATACATTTCAAGTGTTCTCAGAACCCCAGGTTGAGAATTCTAAACTGGCTTATTAAGGAGAATCCCTTCTTTGGCTCTTAGAGGGAGGTTAACACAAAAGAGGTCAGGACCAGGCATCAGGAGCCCCTTCACTATGTGTGTTTATGTGTGTTTGGAGGGGTCGAGGGGGAGAAGGGGCCTTCAGTGTCTCTCACACACACACACACGCACACACACACACACACACACTCCTCTCTCTCTCTCTCACACACACAGCAGCTCTCTTTCTAACTCTTGAGCAGAAGGCACAACAGGGGGCAGCCTCCACTCTCTATACCACAGAAACACTTGGGCAAAGCGATCACTTGTAAGAGGATTGGCAAGGGGAGAAGGTGGGAGAAAGGGAACTGGTTGATTGCCTGTTCATCACCCTTCCCTTTTTTTACAGCTTCAAGGCTGGTGTTGTGAATCAGCAAGTGTGATTTTGAAAGCAGGGCCTTTTAGTTAGACCCTCTCGAAGCTGCTTTGCAAATCAGGAGAAAGTTGGGCTTTGGCCCTTGGCCTTGTTATGGACTCCACTGATCTATGCGGCAATTCACCCTGGGTTTCTGAACTGCTTTCTTCTGTTAAGGGACATCTCAAAGGATGCCATTGCTGTCCCTTACCTTTTCATTATTTCTTTATGAGATCAAATGTTAGAGAGATCTTCACTCTCACTGGAATCAGATAAAGAAAAAGAAAGGGACTCAGAAGACCCTAAGGATAGACTGTGATATCTTATCTACCTTGCTATTACTCAGGCTTTAGCTTTAGCATGATTATAAGAGGGTGTTTCCCCATGCCAAGTAGTCAGGATGCTGTGTGGCCCAGGGAGTTTTGGGAGGAGACCTCTCCTGAAGCCTGGGTCAGGAGGCACTGCCTGGAAGAGGTGACACCTGCTTTATGGTGGAGTTAGCTCTGGGAGGTCACTCCAGGCAGAGGAAGGGGACAGGACTCATTGTCTGAGGTTGAGGATGGTGCAAGGGAGGACTACGATGTTGGGGAAGGGGAGAGGGTGGCCCAGGGTGTCAGCAGGGGCCAGATATCACAGGTCCTTTTGTGCCATGATCAGGAGTTCGGACTTGACCTTGAGGATAAAGAGAGGAGGGTTTTATGAGGAAGAGCAGAGGTCAGTGGGAGGATAGCTCAGTCATTTCTTGCCTATTAAGAGGGAGAGGTGGATGCAGATGGTTTGGGTGCATCTTCACAGGTTGAGAGATCAGCACCCGTCTGGAAGTGGGAGGCACTGAGCAAGCCCATGCTGGTAAAGCTCAGCTTTCTGGAATCAAGAAATGAAGTGGCATCCAGTAAAGTGTTTACAGAAAGTCCAGCCAGCTAGCGACTTGCTTACTCATCCAGCCCCATCTGGCCTTTGATCTCATTCATTTTCAAATGCTCCAGGGTCTGGCGAGGGGTGCCAGGGTTATCAAGAAGGAAACCAAGGACAGACCTCCCCAAAGGCAGAGGACACCTAGAATTTAGAACATCCTGACAGCCTTAGATGCTAGGATTATAGTGGGATGGAGACCCTGGCCTCTTAAGGGCATTGGCATTTCACAACATCATAGCTGTGATTCTCTCTCTCTCCCTACCTCTCTTCCTCACCATTTGGGCAGCTGGAACACTTGGTTTCTGTTCCAAGTACTGTGTGCTCTAACATATGCACTCATAGCAGCAGCACTTGGAGAACAGTAAACACACAGACAAGGTTCATCTTATAGGACCAACAGCAAATGTTTGGTAAATCTATCTCCAGATCCCTCTCAGGCTTCTCATCTTGGAGTAAGATGGATTAGTGTGGCCACTATATTCAAAAGCAAAGGGTAAGAATTTCCAAAGAAATTTTTTCCTGGAGTCTCCTCACATTTTTGGAGGTGTAGCCTGGCAAGAATGCTGGACTGTTGCATTCAGGTTCCCTGAGCAAAGAGATCATATCTCCTAATTTTCCTGGATGACTAACTCCCACTTCCAAAGCCAATGCTGTCATACAAGGCAAGGTGCCCAAGTATGATCACTCCCTGGGGACATCAGGGTGAGCTGGTTAGACCAGGGCAGGTCTTTTACATAATTCACTAGGCAGAGGTGCTTAAAATGTTAAGTTGTACTGAGCAAGGTCCTTCCCCAACCCTTGGGAAGTTTCTAGGCTGGGCCAAAGCTCAGTGCTAATAGAGCCTGGGGCCAGGACTCATCCTAGGTCCTAGCCACAGGCAGCCTTAGGAAAATGAAAAAAGAACCATTTGTAATGTATCTCCCCCCCCCCGCACCTTTTCCTAATTTCTACCTTTCTCTTCTCTTTTTAGGAAACATCTTTACCCAACAGCCAAGTTACTATAATGACCTGGATGAAACCATGCCCACCATCCTTCAGGTACCCACTGTTGGCCCTGCCTAGTGGAAGGTGTGCTTGGGAGGTAGATACCCCTCACACACACTTGATGGTATTCCTTGACTTTCCTGAAGAGCCTGGGAGAAATGTTTATTTCTCACCCCTCCTCTCTAGACTCATCTCCCCAGGTGGTCTCTGTCCTCCTGACCATACCCCTTCATGTTTGTCCTGAAATATTTAAAGGTTTTCTGGCACTCGTACAATAAGAGTTTGGCTTGAATTTTGTGTTGTTTGCCAATAGCCAGATGACTCTAAGGATCTCCCCCGTGAGACCTATGTTTTCAAATAAGAGCTTTAAAGTTTGTCAAAATAATTTCATGAGGGGCTGGCCTGTGGCTCACTCGGGAGAGTGTGGTGCTGATAACACCAAGGCCACGGGTTCGGATCCCATATAGGGATGGCCGGTTTGCTCACTGGGTGAGCGTGGTGCTGACAACACCAAGTCAAGGGTTAAGATCCCCTTACCCGTCATCTTTAAAAAAATAAAATAAAATAAAATAATAATTTCATGAAATAATGTCCATTGTAGAAAATTTAGGAAAAAAAAAATATATATATTACTATCCCCCATAATCCTACCACCAAGAGATATCCACTGTTCACAGTAACTTTTAGTTTTAGTTACATGCTCGTCTACTTTGAAGACGGTGCTGTCGGTACTTACATGATTTCGTGATGGGCTGTTTTCCTCTCACTGTTGATTTGTCTTTATTTCAATATAGTCCCATAAATAGCCAATAGGGGATCTAAAAATCTGTTATATATTGCTGAAGGTATATCTTAAATGTTTGTTACCATGAACTTGCCCAGACTATCCAGTCAGCTAATATATGCAGTATTCTGGGGCTTTACATACGTATTTTTTTAATCATCTTTGCAAACCCTTAAGAAGGATGCTCCCATATCCCCATCTTACATGGTATCTGCTCTGACCCCACTGTCTGAGAAGGTTATTGTCTCAGCTGGTATCCCAGGAACATGGGTACATATCCCAAAGAGTTTAAGGCAGTTTTCATTTCACCCATCCCTGGCTGCAGGGGTGGGGGTCCCAGCCCTGGTTCTCCCACACAGGATGTGGGAGAGTCTTCTTTTGCCTTTCACAGGTCTTCAGCAATATCCTCCAGCACTGTGGTTTGCAAGGGGATGGGGCCAGCACCACACCCCAGAAGCTTGAGGAGCGGGGCCGGTTGACCCCCAGCGACATGCCTCTCCTGGTGAGCTTGCCCTGCAGCAAGCCTGGCTGCCCAAGGCTGGGAAGATTGTCATGATATAGGACCCAATGGCTTCTTCCCCTGCTCACCGTCTCTTTCCCCAACTCAGGGAGCAGCTAGTTATTCCCATCACACAGGTTTAGAGCACTTTCAGCGGGCTTGCATTTCTCTTTGGGAGCTTCATTAATGGAGTAGTGGAAAGAACTGGGAGCTAGAATTCAGAGGACAGGGGTCTAGTCCTCACTTATTTCACCTCAACAGACTCATTCAGGCATTACTCATTCAGTGAATTTTTATTGAACAGCCCCCAGCATGTGCCAGGCCCTGTGCTAGGCCTTGGGGGTAAAGCAATAAGCAGAAGCAGACCCAATGCCTGCTCTCATGGGACTTAGAGTCTAATGAGAGTGACAGGCAGAAGGAGTCAGGACTGTGTCAGGCACTGCACTAGGCACTGGAGATAGAACAGGAACAAAGCAGCTGTGAGCTGCCATCCCAGAGCAAAAGGACACATGTCAGGTGCTGTGGGAGCAAGTCATTTTACCCCTCTGAACCTCAGTTTCCTGATCTGTAAAATGAAGATCCTAACAGCTGCCCAGCCTACTTTTCAGAGTTGTCATGAGAATCAGAAAAGTGTATGAGAAAGCACCCCATGTTCTATATTCCCTCTTCAAAATGTAAGAAAAGTGTGGGCTTGATATTTTTGCCCTCACTTGGAGTTTTCTTCTCTGTATGAGACCAGTCATGTTGTCTTCAGATTCAGGGATTGATTTCCCTTCAGCTTAGTAGAGAGAATTGTATTATCTTAGAACTAGAAGTAGCTCTAGGGATCATTTGTCGTAAGCTGGTTGGAGCTATGGTAGCAAGACCTGAAGCTTAGAGAGGTGAGGTGACTCACCCAGATGGCACTCCTAGACATGGGCCAGCCAGGCTTTGCCCAGCACCTCCAGTGCTCTCGTCTCCTGCCTGTTGGGGACTCTGACTTTGTCAACTTTGTCTTGGACCCTCTGCAGATCTATATATGGGGCAGAGGAGAATAATACAGTGTTTTCTTTTGGCAACAGGAACTGAAGGACATTATTCTCTACCTGTGTGATACCTGCACTACTCTCTGGGCCTTTCTGGATATCTTCCCTTTGGCTTGCCAGACCTTCCAGAAACATGACTTTTGTTACAGGTATGGTGGTAGTTCTGGCTGTTGAAGTAGAGGGTCTGGTTCATGTACCTGTTCAACAAATATTTACTGGGTGCTTAGAATGTGCCAGTCTCTCTTCCAGCCTAGGGATGCAGCAGGGAAGAAGACAGGTAAGGCTCCTGGTCGTACAGAGCCTACAATTCAGAAGCACTCCCATTTTTAGCTAAGAACAGGACAGGGAGGGAAGAAAATTAACACCCAAGAATAAGGTAGTTTCATTTCCACTTTGTTTTGTTTCAAAGCCCCTGTCAAGGGTAGGTACAGAAAGTGATAGTTGATAAGAAGTGTGTCTAGCCCAGGGGAGAACAGACGCAAGGAAACAACAGAGGTGTTCCCATGTGGGGCTGGGAGGTGACCCTTAAAAGAGGTCTTTGAAGAATGAACAGGAATCTTCTAGATAAAGAAAGCTTGCAGTGGGAGGAAGGGTATCTTAGGCAGATGAAGTGAAGCATGCAAAGGCCCAGAGTGTGTTCTGGGGAGAGCTGAGGAGTGAAGCGCAACATGAGGCAGGGGGACAGCTGGGAAATGAGCCAGTAATAAGAGAAGACCTAGGGTAAGTGGTAGAGGTCAGATTGTGAGGAGTCATGAGTGTGCTCGCAGGGGTGGGACCTTTATTCTGTAGGCAGCAGGGAACCACTGGAGGTTTTTATCCAAAGCAGTCATAGAAAGATCCTGCTGGGACCAAGAAAGACCTGGAAGAGAATATGGGACGGGGGGGAGACCCACTTTGCCCACTTAGTACCATGAGCATCTGTTCCATGGCATGGACATTCCCAGACCAGTGTGAAGGAGCTGGCAATGGCAGGCACTGGCCTGTTCTCAGTAGCCTCTGGTTGTCACTCTTGCCAGACATCTCTCCCAATCACTCACAGGAGCTTCTGGGAGCTGCCCAACTCCATCCACTCAGCCATCCTTCCATTCTGTCATTTACTCCCCCATTGAACAAAACATTTATCTAGTGCTTACACATGCCAGAGATGACAGTCGGTGTGCTGCAACCCCTCCTTGGTCTCCTCAGCTTATGAAAATCAAGCATTAGGATTGATCAGGCTCCCAGAGTGTTAGAATAAAGTGCTGATCGTCATTTTCCCCAGAAGAAAGGGGTTGGTTGAGATGGGACTCTTTATAGCTGTTCATTTTTTTAAAAAGGTGTTTTTTTCTCATGATAAAAGTGGCACATGCTTGTAGGAAATTTGGGAAATATGGAAACGTAGGAAATTAAAATCACCGTGAGAGATTGCTCTATTCTTAGAATTTTGTGCCCTACTTATTTTCATTGATCATAGGAGTTTTTCCATGTTGTTAAAACATCTCCCCAGGCCGGCCTGGTGGCGCACTGCTACAGTGCGCCGCTTGGGAAGCGTGGTGGCGCTCCCGCCGAGGGTTCGGATCCCACATACAGACCGGTTCCCGCTCACTGGCTGAGCGAGGTGCGGCCGCAACACGGAGGGTTGCGATCCCGTTGCCGGTCCCGGTCCGGTACGGGCGCGACACTGAGGGTTGCGATCCGTTGCCGGACATGAAAAAAAAAAAAAAAAAGACACACACACACACACAAAAAAAAACATCTCCCCAAATATGCACAGATTGCTTTTGAAAGAGTCTTTGGAGATGGCAGGAGATGGGGGTGAGCAGAGACAAGGAGACGCTCCACCCATCTTAGACTGAGAAAGAAGAAAGGGAAACACTTTTGACTGAAAGTGACACTGCCTTTGACCCACAAACAGCCTGGGGCTGGCCCAGCCTGTTCAAACTGTGCTGGAGGCCAGGAATGCCCCACTGAGCAAATACAGCCATCTCATTTCCCCAGAACCCTCTGGAAGGGGTTACAGTCCCGCAGACAGCTCTTTTGCCAATCCCTCTCATAACAACCTTCTTCCTCTTTCCTCTCACATCTCCTCAAGTATATCTGAGTCGATCTCTTTGTCCTTTAATTTTATGAATGAATAATATAGTCACATGGTTCAAAACTGAAAAAGTAAAATATACATTGAAGTCTCCCTTTCCCCCTTCCCCACTTCCCTTTTTCACACACAACCATTTTCAGTTTTTTTGTGGAATTTTCCAGAGATATGCATATACATATACATATATGAGCAAATGTGCACGTGATATATCTCTCCCCTTTTAAAAAATGTAATACTGGCACATTATGAGTACTATATTTTGTTTGCATTTTACTTTTTTACTTAACGATGGTGCTATATCAGTGAATAAAGCACCCTTTATCTTTGGTATGGCTGGGTAGAATTCTACTGTATGGGACACTGGATCCATCAGTGATCCTTTAGGTTTTTTTCAGTTGTTTACTGTTACAAAAAAATGCTATGGATAATAACTTTGTACGTGTCATTTCACACCTTTGCAAGTATACTTGAGGAATAATTCCTAGAAGCAGAATTGCAGGGACAGATGGTATGTGCATTTTTAATTTTCATAGATCTTGCCAAATTGCCCTCCACAGGGGTTGTGCCAATTTACCCTCCCACCAGCAATGTATCCTGGCAACAACTGAGCCTGTTTGGGCCAAACTGCCTCTCTGTCCTCTTCTGATGCCATGCCGTGGGCCCAGGAGGGCCTACCTCTTTTGGCCTAGATACTCATGCTACGTTTGGCACTACAGTAGGATAGATGTTGCCAGAAACCAGCCATTTGACAGACAGATGTTCTCAGAGCACCTACTACAAATTCAGCATGCATCCTAGGCACTTAAGCTGCAGTTTTGGCTTCGGGAAACTTAAGATGTTTAGGGGAAAAATTATACCACAGAATAGAGGCAGCCACATTTTCAGTTGTCAGGGCGACATAGTCTAAGTGCAGTACATCTATTTCTAGGAAAGGAAGAATCCCTAGGGCTGAGCATGATTAGGAAGCGCACAGGGAGCAGTTGGGCCTGGAATGCTGCATGGAGGAGGGCATGACTCTGTAATTATATTTATCTGAAAGTGATTATATACATATATAATTTTTGGATGGTGGCTGGCTGGTACAGAGATATGTATGTGTGTGTGTGTGTGTGTATGTGTGTGTGTGTGTGTGTGTGTGTGTATAATTTTTAATTTTATAAAAGTTATGGAAATAATGCTAACTGGCTTCACTCATAAAACCAATGTATAAAATATCTATCATGAGAATGTTTAGCCTATTTTGAACAAATGCAAATATTGTGGTGACATTTTTATGTTAAAACAGTTATTTAAGGTTCTAAATCATGCCAAAACTAGAACTTTTTCTTTGTATCTCATAAGGTAAGAAAGGTTATTATATAAATGTACATTTCAGTGCACATAAAGCTGGCAGCTTTTGAGTGAGAAAAAAGAGTAACTTTGTGTTTGTTTCTCAAACCTCAGTGAGTCCCGGGTGGCCCTCTGGGTGGTCTGTTAGAGTGAGCTGATCTGGGCCTTGGTTTCTCATCTGAATGGGGGACACAGCTACGGGTCACTTCCCATGAGGCTGTTCCTAGGACCAGCCACAGTAGATCAGTCTGGGGTGGGCTCAGGGAAGAACCAGGGTGGTCCCTAGAGAAAACTGTTGTGGGAGCAAGAAATGAGCCTTCCCACTCCCTTGGGTTTGCTTTGATTTTCTAATGAAGTGTGGCATTTGTGAACTAATTTAGTATTGTACCCATGTGTGCCTCCACAGGCTAGCTTCCTTTTATGAAGTGGTAATTCCCGAAATGGAGTCTGCAGTTAAGAAGAGGAGGCTCGAAGACAGCAAGTGAGGCGGGGACAAAGCTAGAATGTTTTGGTGGGAAAGAGAGGCCCAAGCACAGGCCCTGCCTTCCCTGGCCTTCAGCATCCCCATCTCTAAGACAAGGGGGTCAGAACAAGGACTGTGCAACTTTGGGTACATGTGTCCCTACCTAGCAGCCTCCTGGCCCCTGCATTTTGTTATTTTAAACACTTTTTTTAAAATAAGTGCTCTGTAAGGAATTGTGTGAGGACCAAAGGACAAAGATTATGACAAGTAGAGAGTTGTGCTACCAAACTGCACAGAGAAGATTTGTCCCAAGGTCCTGCCTGCACCTAGGCAATTAAGTCTATTAACCCAATGCCCCCAGAATACTGACAGTTAATATAATGGCTGGCCCCTCAGCTGTTGCTCCAAGCTCTTGGTAACCAGCCCTCTGGTTACTGACCCACTGTTTGAACTGAGAAGTGGCCCTGGAGTCAGCTGGCCGCTCGGGGTCTCTAGCCTTTTGCCAGCTGCTTTCAGCAGTGAACTATGATGCCTTCTCAGCCCTGGGGAGGCAGCTCTGGGAAGAAGCTCCCTTGAGCCTTTTTGTCTCCTAAATCTGTTTCTTTTTTCTCTCTGGTCTTCAAAGGCTGCTAGGTGACCTTTGGCAGAGGCTCTCCCATTCCAGGAAGAAGCTAATGGAGATTTTCCACATCATCCTGAACCAGATCTGCCTCCTTCCCATCTTGGAAAGCAGGTAAGCCCTCAGGAGCTACTTCCCTGTGGAAGAACCCTCTCCCCAAGCCCAACAGGAGCGTTTCCATGACTTTGTCTCAGCCTCCTCCCCTGCTCTGGGGTTGGCTGGGCAGAGATGGGAAACCAAGAAAAATGTCTCTTTCCTCCAACTGGCCAGAGCCTTGCAGAGGGGCAGGGCGGGCATGGAAGGGAGCTGCAGATCATCTTGCATTGCATGCGTTCATCTTCCCTGGTGTCTTGTTCCAGCTGTGATAATGTTCAGGGCTTCATTGAAGAGTTCCTTCAGATCTTCAGCTCCTTGCTGCAGGAGAAGAGGTGAGTGTGGCAGAGCTGGGACCAGTAGTGGGACAGGACTATGGCCCTTCCACCAGTCCTCATCAGGCCTTACATGATACAGCCCCTGCCATATGCTTACCACAGCTCTAAAATTCTGGCAGTTGTAGCCTGCAGCAGGATGGTGTCCCTGTGGTCCCAGCCCTGTCCCTCCCATTTGCTCCCTGTTTCACAGGTTTCTCCGGGACTATGATGCACTCTTCCCTGTAGTTGAAGACATCAGCTTGCTGCAGCAGGCCTCATCTGTCTTGTATCCTTCTACTGCAGCCCACTGGGACAGGGTCTGGCCTGACCAGGTCAGAGATGGACTGTGGGACACAGAGGAATGGACAGGGTTAGCCCCTGAATACATGAGTCAGCCTAGCTGTCCCTAGAGACCCACCAAGGCCCCAGCCCACTTTTTCTAGGGGAGTTGACTGCATTGGTGCTCGGGACAGGGGAGCTACAGTCCTGTCTTCTCTATTCGTTTCCTGAGCATTGGGGCCTGTGTGACCAAGATGGACTCAGCCCCGACTTCATGGATCTCTCTGTAGGCGGGAAGGCCGACAAGTAAACAGTAGATAGAGTGTCATTTGGGAGGAATTCAGAGGGTGGGAAGCCATAGGAGGCGCCTCACCCAGAGGAGCTCAGGATGCAGGGGCAGATATCCAAGCTGCCAACAGCAGAAGGAATAGGAGATGGCCAAGCCAAGGCTAAGGGTGAGGACGAGCATTCCCAGTGGACAGAGGACAAAGTGAGCAGGCTGCTCTGAAGAGCTCACAGATGTTGTGTGTAGAGTGCAGGGTGTGGCTGTGGGAGAGGGGTCTCCCAGGAGGTTGGTGGGGTTGGGATGTGGTAGATGAGCCAAGGGCCAAGGGACCTGCACAGCCCTGGGGTGACCCTCACTAAGAAGTTTGGGCTCTGTCCTGCAAGCACTGGGGAGCATGGAAGGCTGTGAAGCAGGAGGTGACATGGGCAGTTCTGTCCTTTGGAAAAGCTCTGTCTGGCACAGGGAGGAGAATGGACTGGCCTGGACCACCATAAGGCCCAGGAGCTGGTGAGGAGGCTGATCCTGGGACTCAGGCGTGGATGATGAGGGTTTGGACTAGAAGTGGAGTGAGGGATTCCAAGGCGACTCAGATTTCTGGCTCGGCAGTGTCCAGGGTGGAGAGGGAGGAGGGACAGGGAAGAGCAGGTTTGTGGCCATTTTGGTGGCTGCGGTAGGTTGCTCAATCCTGTCTCAAGGACACCCTGTGGGGTCACAGCCGTTGCAAAATGCCCTCAGCTGGGTGGACGGGAAGCCCAGGGGCAGAGGCCCTGTCAAGCCCTCCTCCTGGTGGTCAGTGCAGAAGAACTGCCGGCTTGTCCAAATGCCATGTCCCAGGACACTGGGATGGTAGTCCCTGGCCCTGTCTTTACCAAGGGCTGCTTTTTGCTGAGTGGCAGGTGGTAGGTTGCAAGGCCAGCCTGGCCATGGTCTGACCTGTTTCCCCACACCACCCAGGTACCCATGACACCCACTGAGTACAGCCCAGAAAGCCCCTGGCAGAAGCCATATGGTCAGATGCTGGGGAGGGACTGAGAAATTATGCCACCTTAGAGCTGGGGAGATGGAGAGGGCTGTAGGACCTGAGAGAAAGAGACCCCTTAACAAGTCCTCATAGGGACGAGACGCGGACCGCCTACATCCTCCAGGCAGTTGAGAGCGCATGGGAAGGAGTGGACAGACAGAAAGCCACAGATGCTAAAGACCCGTCAGTGGCCGGGAATCCTATCAGGGATCCTAATGGGCTCACAGTGAACGCAGAGCCAGTCAGTCAAATGTCATCATATCCAGAGAACTCAGAGGAAGAGGAGGTGTGTGTCTGGGGTGGTGCTTTCCCCTGTCTCCCTGGGCCCTCCTAGCCCCATTTGAGAGGTTGAGGCAGTGGGAAGCCTCCCTTTGTTTTTGCACTCAGGGGAAAAAGGTTTCTTTTAAAACTGACAGCCTTGAGCTACTGTTCGTGACAAGGCTGAGGGCATGCTGGACCAGGAGAGGGGAGAGAGCCCAGGACTCTTCCCTGCCTGTTGAGAGGCAGCACAATATAGGATTAAGACCACACAGGTCAGGCAGCTTAGGGGTGTAGCCTGGTTGTGCCACTTTCCAGCAGTGTGGCCTTCGGCATGTCACTCACATCAAGCCTTCTTTCCTCATCTGTAAGGTGGGGAAGGGTAGATGTGGTGCCCACCTCCATGATGTTGTTGGGATTCCCAGAGCCGCTGCATCAGACACTCAGCCTGGCTGGCCCTCAATGTTCCATTAGCAAATGCTGCTATTCTTCCTGTTATCCCCCAGCCATGTGATTTTCCAGGGCCTTGGAGAATCACAGCCTCTTCCACCTTTTCCTGCCTTCTTCCCCATTTGGCTTCTTATCTGTCATGGAATGTTTTTATTGTTGTTTCAATTTGTTAATTTCCTTAAAAAGCCTGATAGAATTAGGCCACATTGGGCAGTATATAAAATGAATCTCTCTTACTGAAAAGACTATAATTAAAGAGAGCATCTCCACACAGTCAAGGTCTGGTGGTTCCTGTTCCCCTCTAACATTAGTTAACTTTTTAGAGCTGGGAAAGGACTTCAGCTAGTAGAAACCACGGCCATTTATGGAGTGCCTAGTCTACACCAGGTATTGTGCTCAGTGGTTTCTGTGCATCATCTCTTTGAATCATTTCAAACAACTCCATGTGGTGGATTATAGTATGCCCATTTTATAAGGAGGAAACTAGTGTTTAGAGAGGGGAAGCACCCTGCCCAAAGTTACATAGCCAGAAGTAACATAGCCACTAAGTCATAGAGCCCCCTTTTTCACAGAGGAGGAAATGAAGGCTGAGAGACTTGAGTCACTCCGCTAAGGTCCCACAGCCAGAAGGGCAGAGCCAGAACTCAAACCAGGTCCCCTGATGCCAAGGCCAGTGTTGTTGGGGCCTGATGGCTTGTCATCTGCCTGGCTTAGCCTTCCCCTCCTTCTCTGTGGCTCTCACTACAGTGCATGGGAGCCGCCGCTGCCCCAGGCCCCGCCGTGTGTGGCGTGGAGCTGGACTCACTCATCTCGCAAGTGAAGGATCTGCTGCCAGACCTTGGTGAGGGCTTCATCCTGGCCTGCCTGGAGCACTACCACTACGACCCGGAGCAGGTGATCAACAACATCCTGGAGGAGCGGCTGGCCCCCACCCTCAGCCAGCTGGACCGCAGCCTAGAAAGGTGGGAGAGACAGGTGGGAGGAGGCTCCCGGGGCCCAGGCTGCCTTGGGGTTGGGGAGCCTTCCTCTGTCTTCCACTCTTCCTTCCTGCCTGGCACAGGACTCAGCTTGCTTTCTCTTCCCCAGAGCCATGTTTCCCAACCATTTAAACTAATGTACTCTTTGGGGAAGCATAAAAACCGTAGGCCCCCTTGGAGGTTCTCACTTGCCACCTGCAGGGCAGAGAGTGTGCACAGCTGGACAGCCCTGCTACACCTTGTGGGATGTGACAAAAGGGTTGCTGACCTCGTTGGAGCTCCTAAGTTCCTGATCTGCCCTGGTCATTTCCATCTTCCCAGAAGATTCCTGAGGGAGGTCAGCCAGAGCTTCTCACTTCCTGAGTCTGGCCCACTGAAGGCCCCATGAATGGGTGTTTCTTCTGTGAACAAATGGTGTTTACTGAGTGAATGAACGAAGTTAGCCCTGTGCCTTTGGACAAGTTCCTCAGCCTCTCTGTGCCCGATTTCACAGATGAGGGCGCTGAGGCACAAAGGTTGAGTGACCTATGGCTACCTATCTCCTAAGGCTGTTGTGTGTCATCAATGAGGAATAGTGCTTTTAAGAAAAAGAAAGAAAACCTGTGTGAGTGGCACGTAGGGAACAAGGGGGAGCTTCTTTTGAGGTGTGGCTGCATACCCAGGCAGGGGCCAGGTAGGCTGGGCCTTCTCTCCCCTTAAAGGTTTTTAGATTGTGTGCTAGGTGTGGCTGTTGAAGGGGAGTGAAGAATTTGATGCATATAACATGGCAGGGGGAAGTGGGGTGCAAGTAGGTGTCAGCTGGCAGGTCCCTCTTAAATTGGTTTCTGTGCCACTCCCCCAGACAGGTGAAGCCAGACCCAATGCCCCTGCTGACATCTCGTCACAACGTCTTCCAGAACGATGAGTTTGACGTGTTCAGCAGGGACTCAGTGGACCTGAGCCGGGTGCACAAAGGCAGGAGGTGAGTACAGTGGGCTACAGGGTTCCAGGCACCTGAAGGTGAGAAAGTGAGAAGAACCAAGGGCCCCATCTTTACCGAACTGGCCATGGAGTTTCGACTTATGGGTCTCTTCACAACCCTGGACTTGTGTGCTCCCAGCAGGCAGGAGCAGGTTCTTTAATTATTATGTTTCAGGCTACAACTCTGTGCAGGGAGGTTGTTAGTGAATCCTCCTTGTTGATAGCAAAAGGCCAGAGGGGCCAAAACTGTCTCTTTCTTCCCTTCTTACATCTTTTGATGTGTTGACCATCAAATCTCTGAGTGGTAGAGCTGGACAGTGCTTCCCAGAAGCCACTTCTTGACCTGGTTTTCCCCAGGCTGTGACAAAAGGAGAAAATTTAGTTCTTGCACTGAGTGAGCTTTTCAGAAGGTGAAAATATTCTGTTTTAAGGCCTTTTTATTTATTTTTAGTTTATGTCCTTCCTACTTTTTTGGCATTGAAAAGTCCATTCATAATTTATTCATTCATTCAACAAATATTTGCCTGATACTTACAGCATTCTAGGCCCTGGATTAATTAGGTTCTGGGGATGCAGTGGGTAGTGAGACAGACACGGTCCCTGCCCATGTGGAGTTTGCATTAATCAGCTCATCAAACAAGCCACATCGAATTGCAGATGTAACAGACACTGTTAGGTGGAAGTGAAGAGAGCTCCTCCTTCTGAACCTTTGGTTAGGAGCTTTTACCCAGGGAGGAAGGCTCCTCTGAGAAAATGACATGGGGACCAACAACGGAAGGATGAGAAATTCTCAGTTCTGCAAAGAAGGGAAGGAGAAGCTTTCCAAGCAGAGTGAACTACAGGGGCAGTGGCCCCACGGCTATAGTGAGCATGGCAAGGGTCCCATGAGCCAACACATTTTATGTTTTGAATAGATCACCCAGCTTTGGAATGGCAGCTCATTGGAGTGGCAGCTCATTGGAGGGTGGTAGAGAGTACTACATCCAAGTAGAGAACAGCAAAATAAGATGTAGGCAACACTATGCTTGTCCCCTAAAGTTCTGAAATGGTGTTGGTTCCAGAAATCTGGGAACCTCTGGGTAAGTGTGGCCTGCCCTTTCTCCCATCATATAGATGGGCCCATGAGGTTTAGAGAAAGAAGAGACCAGCCCTGTTCTTGTGGTAGGAGCCCCAGTGGCGGAAATACAAGCTGCTGCTTCAGTTCCGGCCCTGTGCTATTCCTCCTCCCTAGGGCTGTCCAGTGCTGGAATCTTGGCTGGCCGAGGGCTTAGGGAACAGGCGCAGGGCAGCTATGAAGCCATCTGGCTGGTTAGACAGGAAGCGCTTGCACACTGCTTAGTCACAACATTGCGACATCCCCAGATCTCAGGCTATAGATGTTATCCTTCCTCAATGGCCGCTATTTCAGGCCAGCATGATCCTCTGCAGCTCCTACTGTGGGAGAGGGACAGACAAGGGGTACCCCAGGTGGTAGAAGGCTGGCCCCCTGCTCCAACCCAGGGAGCCTGATTGGTAGGTCCCCCACAGAGCTTAGGCATCTTTGGATATGGCCTTTCCCCTTGACCTTGATCTGTGAGTTTGCTCAGGGCCATAGTATTGTAAGGTCCTTCCTCCCCCTACCTGGGTCATAGGTTCCACATAAGCTTTTGCCAAGAGGCTGGTCCCAACTTTCAGGGTCAGCAGAGGGACTATGCTGAAGCAGCCAGGTTTCAGGAGGGCTGTGCCCCTGCCCCTGGGGCCCTCTAGGCTGCCAGGCAGAGACTGGGTGGTAAGTGTTTACTGAACTCACTGTGCCAGGTAGCCTAGGGGCTGGGGATTGCAAAGAGCCAAAGCCTCCATTCATGTGTTCATTATTTATTTATTCATTCAGCAAATATTTATTAAGCAATTTACTAGCGTTAGATCTGTGCTAGACACCAGGAAACAAGGTGAGCCGGGCACCCAGGACTTGCCCTCAAGTGGCACAGAGACCGTGGGAAAGACTTAGACCATTAAGCAAGCAGTGACAGAGTGGGAAGATACTGTGATGGGTGCACAGGTACTTCAGCAAGGACACCTGTCCTAATCCAGGCAGGATGGAGAGGCTCAGGGCCCTTCCCTCAGGAAGCACATGAGAAATTAAGTAGCATAAGGCAAATCACACTTGAGTTAAAATGTGTGTGTGTTGTTGAATTAGAGGGTATACTCAGTGGCTTAAGTAGTAAGGAAATCTGTTCCCTTGCTTGACAAGGAGCTGCAAGGTAGGGCAGTGTAGGCTTGGTTAACCTTGGTGCAGCAACATCATCCAGGCTGCATCTTTTCTCTCGTGGGGCCTGGGCTAGATGGTCAGGCTGGCTTCCTTGAGGCTACAGGGGGGCTGCAGCTGTTTTGCCTATGGCTTCTAGAAACAACAGTACCAAGAAGAAGTCTAGGCCAGGTCTTCCTGTATCTCTCTTAGAGACTAGGAAACCTTTCCCAGAAGTTTCCAAATTCCCCTCACATCTCACTGAGAGAACTGAGTCACAGGGTCCAGGCCCGGGGCTCCAGTGTGGAGTGGAAAGACCTGAACAAAATAAGGGTGTGCTTGGAGCGTGCATGAGGTAGAGTGTAGATGTCGAGTAGACACCAAGCACGTGTGCTGTGAGTATCACAGCCAGTGAAGGAGGCAGTGTGCATAAGGCGGGGTCCCCTAATGGCCTTTGGGCTGTTTCATGGTGCCCTAGAAGATAACAAGTGTTCCCCCATCAAAAAGATTCTGTGTCCAAAAATATATGTGCATTCTGTCTGCCTTTTGGAGAGTCACAAACCACATTAGCACATTGAAGGCTCTGAAATTCCTGTAGTAAAAGAAACAGAATTCACTTCGTTGAGCCCAGTAGGTGCCAGGTCCACTTCTACACATCGTCTTATTTCATTCATTCTCACATCAACCCTGGGAAGCAGGTGCTAGGAGAAGAAGCTGAGACTTAGCAAGGATAAGGAACTTGCCCATGGTCAGTCACATAGTTCAGGAAGTGATAGAGCAAGAGCTGAGTCAGGAGACCTGTGTTTGGTCCTGGCTGTACTGTTAGAAGCTGTGTGACCTTTAGAAGGTTGCTCTGCCTCTCTGGATCTCCTGATTCCTCACCAGGAAAAGGAGGGGTTTATTGCCTCTCTAGGCTCTTTAGAAGTTCAATGCAGAAGTAACCCTCCAAGGACCAGTCTGAGTTGGGCATTGAAGGACAAGCTTGAGAAGATGAAGAAGGAAAAGATGGCCACGTTTCAGGGGAGTTTGCTTGTTTCCTGGGCTTGCTGCCATCTTGTAGGAGGCCAAAGGAGCTACCTGCTCCAAAGACAGACTCCGAAGGCACTGCTTCCTACGTTTCCAGACTTTACTGAAGTTCTGGCCCTCAGACGGATCTTTTCCTGGCTGGTTTTGCACCTGATTTTTCTTTTCCTTCCTGACTCCAAATGAGGTCATGAGGCCAAAGCTGTACCTCCCTGGACAAGCTGCCCAGGCACCAGTCTCCACTGTCCCTACCTGTGTCCTCTCTCAGGTCCTAGCAGGGGTGGGTGGAGTTTGCCAGGGTTCTCTGGCTCTGCCAGGAAGCCACGTAACCAGTGGCCACATTGTAGGAAAGAACTTCCCAAATGCCCAGAACGAGGGATGGGATGGCCCAGGACCTGCAGGGTATGGCAGAAAGGGCAGTAACACTTCTCATTTATCCTTGGTCCCCTGGTCCAGTGCAGATCTGGCACCTAGTAGGCCCTCAGGAAATGTGTTGAATTCATAGATGTGTTTCTACGTGTGGCGCCAACTACCTGGACAATCTTGGGCCCCCTTCCCTTCCTCTCCACCTCTTTTCCAACTTGGCAAAGAGAGCCAGGTACAGGTCCAAGGCCACAGCCACAGGCCCCCTTTCCTGGTGGATATGAAAGATTCCTGTCAACTGAGAGTTCTCCCTGGTCCAAATCAAATGCACCATCCCTTCTGCCACACCTTGGTGCTCCCGGTCCAGTCAAATACCCCCCACCGTGAAGCCATTACCTCTTCCCCAGAACCCCAGCTAGACCCCCTGGTCCAGAGTTCGTTTCTCCTTTCTATGTTTCCAGGGCAGGCATGCCACCATTCAGCACATTTTGTGTTGGCTGTCATTTGCTTATCTGTCACCCCCACTACACTGTAAGTTCAGGGAGGAAGATCCATATCTTCTTTGTTTCAGAATCTCTCCCCACCTCAGCCTCAGTGATCCACCTGGCACATAGTAGGCCCTTAACAAAGACTGTGAAAGCAAGGCACATCCCAGCCCACCATGCTGGGGGCTGCAGACCTGACCTGCCCCAGGCTCCCGGGCAGATAGCCTGACAGACTCAGACGCCTGGCCCTCCCTGTACCAAAAGCTAGTTAATAGAAGATTTTTATGGAAGCTGTGTAGGGCTTTGTGTCTCTTCTTTTTTTCCCCCCCTACCCTTGATACATTCCAGAGACCCGATTTCACAGCTAAGCTGGATTTTCTTGACTGGCATCTCATATTGATTTTCCCCTGCAGGGCTAGAAACTACATTCCACAGACCTGTGTATGTGTCTGACAAGCCAGATTTTTCTACAGGTTTGCAACACCAAGAGGCCTGAGTCCCTGCCGAGGTTCCACTACAGCTCACTGTGACCCTGAGCATGTCCCTTTCTCCTCCACTGTACCCAAGTTTCCTCACTTGTGATTTGATGGAAGGTGGAAATCCAGACTTTTCCTTCTGGTGAAATTTTACATGGAAGCTTGAACTGTGGGACAGATCAAAGGTTGCAGTGGTGAAGCAGGAGTGACAAGAAGAGGCCAGGGTCCCTCCTTGCCCCAAATCCCAGTGGTCCCTAGGGCTCCCCTGAGCTCAGTAAGAAAGCTGCATGTGGCCTTGCTCTTTCTTAAATTTTTGTTTGTTTTAAAAGATTCCAGGGGCCGGCCCGTGGCTCACTCGGGAGAGTGTGGTGCTGATAACACCAAGGCCACGTGTTTGGATCCCTATATAGGGATGGCCGTTTAGCTCACTGGGTGAGCTTAGTGCTGACAACACCAAGTCAAGGGTTAAGATCCCCTTACCGGTCATCTTTAAAAATAAATTAATTAATTAATTAAAGATTCCAAAAATCCCACGCGTAACCCCAGGATTAACCATTGTCATTTAGTATGGGGCTTGCTAATCCTCTCTCTGTACATTTACATACATAGACATGTGCCCATAGAAACAGAGAATTGGTCGGGTTTGCTTTGGTGATCATACTGTATGTGTTTTTCTGTAACTTGCTTTTTTCCTCGGGAATAAGTCTTCAAATTCTTTCTCTGTCAGCACAAATAGATCGAAGTCATTCTTGAGAACCACTGCACAGCGATCTATAATACAGATGTGGCACAGTTCATTTGGCCATTTCACTCGTGATGGACATTAGTTGCTTTCCATTTTTCACTCTTACAAACAACGCTGGAAAGAAAGTCGCTGATCAGACCTCTGTGCACATGGCCAGCCTTTCTCTAGGGTAGATGCCTTGGAGGGGAATTTCCTGGTCGAAAGGTATACACGTATTACATTTTAACAGCTACTCTTGGGACACCCTCCGAAGTGGAGGACCGCTTGCCACTTGCCTTAGTTTGTGCCAGTCTGAGGGGTGGAGAAATGAGCCCGGGGTCTCTCTAGACCCTCCATGCCCCACAGCCTTCCAAGCCTGATGGTTTTCCTTCCTCTCTCCCTGCCATTCCTTGTTGGCCCCAGGAAGGAGGAAAATACTCGGAGCCTGCTGAATGACAAGCGAGCAGTGGTGGCGCAGCGGCAGCGCTATGAGCAGTACAGCTTGGTGGTGGACGAGGTAGGCCACCCAGGGCTTTAGCTCTGCCAGGCTGGGGACACCAGGTCGGCCCTTGGGCCCCTCCCACCCACACTTCTGCTGCTGCAGGTGCCACTGCAACCAGGTGAGGACCTGCCCTACCGTGGTGACGACTACGAGGACGAGTACGATGACACCTATGATGGCAACCATGTGGGTGCCAATGATGCAGACTCAGATGATGAGCTCATCAGCCGCAGGTGAGGCCACAGGGCGGGTGGCATTCCAGGGGCAGAGCAGCTCTCAGGCTTGTGAGGCTCCCATTGCCTCTTGTTTATACAGTTGAGGAAGCCACAGCCCTGATCACATGAGCCAAGCACAAGTGGCAGAACCAGTGCCCAAACTCAGGCCTCCTGACTCCTGGTCCAGTGCTCCTCCACCCCAGCCCCTTCTGTGTGGGGCAGCGTTTATTTGGTCTCATGTGGCAGTTTTACATTTTTCTTCTTAATTGCAGATAACTTTTCCCGGTGGAATCTTATGGAGATTCTCCAATACAGGTCAAAACAGAGCTGCCCTGACTAAAGGGAGGACTGGAGATCCCCAAGGCCCCAGCTCATTCTCCCCCTCAGCCCCCTCATCAGACTCTTTACCATCAAAGGATCCAGGGGTTGGAGCAAAGCTGGCTTGAAAAGTCTGTTGGTGTTTCCCAGCCTCATGAGCCCGTCCCACTCCCGGTGTCCCCCCCTCACCCAGCCGGGCTCCCTTCTCGAGTTTGCCTCTCCAGGTTTAACTCAGTCTTTCATCTCACCTTCTCTTTCAACCCTCAGGCCCTTCACCATCCCTCAGGTGCTGAGAACCAAAGTGCCTGGAGAAGGGCAGGAGGAGGAGGATGATGAAGAGGAAGAAGAGGCTGAAGATGAGGCCCCCAAGGTACCCCCGGCAGGTGGCAGATGAAGGAAGGGGAGGGTGCAGTTCTGAAGGGTGAATTGGGAGCACTGTGTCCTGCACCCCTCCCCACATCTGGTCCTGAGGCAGCTCCAGCATCACCTCCAGGGAGAGGAGGGCTCCCTGAGAACCCAGGTTGTCCGCTTGGAGAGCTGCTGGCTTAGAACTCACCTCTGCCACCTGTTGAGGGCCAGGGGACAGATTAGAGGATTGGCCTTAGAGCTGCCAGGTTCATCAGGCTTAGGAACCTGGTGGCTGGAAGAAGGGCAGCTGTTGGCTGCTGTGCCCAGTATGGCAATTCTTAAAATCAGAGAGGAATTAGAGTCCCAGGGCCTTTGGAGGTCAACTAGATCAGTGAGTTTGAAAATTCTATTTTTTAGCAACTAAACTTTTTTTTCAAATGAAATCTTAACATGTAAAACAGATAACAGCAGTACTGCCCAGGTTGAATGGGGTGGCAGCCTGGGACCCCTCGAGCCTCTCCTGCCCTCCTACTAGGGTGACAAATTCAGATGTTTTCAGGGCCAGGTCACCTATGTAAATGAGGAGTGGGACCTGCGGGGGGACTGTGCTGAGTGGTGGGAAGCACACGCCCTGCCTGAGGGGTTCCTCAGCACAAGTGCAGGCCCAGAACTTCCACAGATTTCCCTTCTTCCCAGGCAAGGGTCAGCCCAAATGTTTATGTAAAATCTACCCATTTTCACGTTACTAATTCTGCTTGTTTTGTTTTGGTTTTGGTCTTTTAAAAACCGCTGTCCACTAAAGCCTGTCTGTGGTCCCTAGGTCACAGTTTTCCCCTGCACTGGTCCAGGCTTCTTGCACTCTGGGCACAGAAAGCTGTCCTGGACGGTGGGTGTTTCCACAGCATGTCTCTGGCAGCGCCAGGGTGAGGCCTAGGCCTCCGGCTCCCAGGACCAGTCAGCTTTCAGGGGCAGCTCTCTTCTCTTTCAAGGCCCTGCATGCCGCCTCACAGTGGCCATCCTAGCTCCCTGACTTGCTCCCATTTGTCATCGTTGTGCTCGGTCTATGGTCTGTTCACCCCTCCAGCCTGTGTAGGAAGCCTCTGTCTTTTCAGCTTCCTCCCCCTCAGAGAAGAGGTAGGGCAAGGGCTTCTGCTCTAAACCTTAGACCACAGCAGGCCCGGCTCCATCCCGGGGCATTGCCCTGCTGTGCTGCAGCTCTCCCCACCCCTGGCATGGAGGCATTGACAAGATTCAGTCGGGTGTGGCCTCACCACAGCTTAGGGAACTGGGGCAGCTCGTGATTCCACATTTTGTTTCCTCTCCCCTCCACAGCCCGACCATTTTGTGCAGGACCCTGCAGTACTGAGGGAGAAAGCAGAAGCCAGGCGCATGGCCTTTCTTGCCAGGAAAGGGTGAGCGTTCAAGGCGTCGTTTCTGGGGGGGGGGAACCATCTGGGAAAGGCCTAGCCGACCACCCGGGAAACCCTAAGTGCTTCATGTGTCTTTTTTTTTTTTTTAAAGATGACTGGTAAGGTGATCTTAACCCTTGACTTGGTGTTGTCAGCACCATACTCTCCCAAGTGAGCTAATTGGCTGTCCCTATATAGGATCCAAACCCAGGGCCTTGGTGTTATCAGCACCACACTCTCCCAAGTGAGCTAATTGGCTGTCCCTATATAGGATCCAAACCCAGGGCCTTGGTGTTATCAGCACCACACTCTCCCAAGTGAGCCATGGGCCGGCCCATGCTGCATGTGTCTTAATTTAGCTCTCATGACAGCACTGTGAAGTAGCTACCATTATTATTATCCTCATTTTAGGTGAAGAAACTTAGGCCCAGAGATGTTAAGTAGCCTGTCAAAGGTCACACAGCTAATAAGTGGTAGAGCAAAGATTGAGCCCAGATGGTTTGCTCTGGGGTCCACACTCATAACTGTTACTTGACAGATACCTCAAGGGGTTTATCACCTAACATGGGAGCCCAACATGTCCAGGGCTAGCTGGTGTCAGGCAGAGTGTAAAATGTGAGAGAGCCTAGACAGACAGTCACACCCTATATGGCTAAAAGAGGGATGGTGGGGACAGAGTCACTTTAGCTAGGCCCTTAAGTATGGAAAGAGTACAGAGGAGTTTGTCATATCAGGGCAGAAAGGCAAGAAAGTGCAGCCATGGGCAGAGAGAGGGGTCTTCAGAGGGCAGCAGGGAATAGGGAGCCAGAGACTCCTCTGAGCCAGTCCCCTCGTCTGCCCAGTGAGGAAGTGGTCTAGAGGGGCCACAGATCTGCCTCCTTTTTTTTTTTTTTTTTGTCTTTTTTACTGACCGGTAACGGGATTGCAACCCTCGGTGTCGCGCCAGATCTGCCTCCTTTTTTTTTTTTTTTGTCTTTTTTACTGACCGGTAACGGGATTGCAACCCTCGGTGTCGCGCCAGATCTGCCTCCTTTTTTTTTTTTTTTTGTCTTTTTTGTCTTTTTTACTGACCGGTAACGGGATTGCAACCCTCGGTGTCGCGCCAGATCTGCCTCCTTATGGCCAAGCCAGGGGTAGAAGCCCAGTCCCCCATCCTGGCCTAGGACTCATACGGTGCTGCCTACTGGGTGCAGGAGGCCTTGCCAGGAGGGAAGTCATTTGGATCTTATTGTGAAGGCAATGGGGAGCCAAAGAAGGTTGTTGAGCAGGGAGCAGAGAAATTCTGATTTCTTATCCATCCCAATCCCCTGAGTATGGAGTTCGGGCAAATCCCAGCAGTTGAGATGGTCTGAAAAGGTCCTAGCTCATATTGTGAGTGTACCTGGTCTTTGGAAGCCACCGATCAAGGGCCCGGGTTGTAGAACAGGAGTAGTGTCCATCTCTAACATATGGCCCTGGATAGAAGGTAGGAGACCCATGCCAAGCCCTCCTCCTTCCTTTGTTGTGGGCTGCGGTCAGCATGCTGGTTGTTCCTCCCCCATAGCATAGCAATGGGCCCATCTGGAGGCAAGGCTCAGAGAAGAGAAAGCACCAGGCACGGCCTGGCCAGAGCCCCCTGAACCCTCTCCCTGCCAGGCTCCAGTTCTCCCATCTGAAGTGGGGACATGAGTAACCTGGCCCAAACTGTCTGTCCTCTCCCGGTGACCACCAAGGTGGCTGTGGGTTCTTCCTGTCAGACCCCCTTCCAGCTGATGGGTGCTCCTGGGCCTGGGTTGGTGCTCCCTCAGGTACCGGCATGACAGCTCGACAGCAGCGGTGGGTAGCCCCCGAGGCCATGGGCAGAGCCGTGAGACTACCCAGGAACGCAGGAAGAAGGAAGCCAACAAAGCAACAAGAGCCAACCACAACCGGAGAACCATGGCCGACCGCAAGAGAAGCAAAGGCATGATCCCGTCCTGAGGCCGCCACACCAGGGCTGGCAGGGAGGGCCTCCTCACCAGGTGCTCCCTGCTGGGACCCCGAGTTCCAGTCAACCCCTCAACAGCCTCAGCTTTGCAGCCCCTTAGAAGGCCACCTCGTCGTCTACCAGCCAGCCATGAGCGCCTTCTTGCAGAACACACAGTGCCTTATCCCACAGCGGAGGAACCCATGGGGCCAGCAAGCAGGCGCCTTCCCCCAGCTGCACTGGTGGGAAAGGGATGGGGACGGAGCCCCAAGGCAAGCCCCCCAAACCTCATACAGCAAGACACCACTTCCCTTTTTCCCTGGACGGCAGGAAACTTGTATATGCAAACACAAAAAAGGCCTGTGAATAAAGTTTTTGACCCTTTCAAGCAATGATCCATGACATGCCAGTGACCCACTCTCCCTGTGTCTCATTCTTCAGTGACAGCCACTAGTTGGGAAGCAAGAGGGCAGGATGGTCACTGCTCTTTTCATCAGCCTTTCATGCTTGCCTCTCAGTTTAACCCCTTCTGATGCTCTACTTTGCTGTGTGACCCTGAGAACATCACCCCCTTTTCTGAGTCTCCAGTCCCTGACTGTGGAATGGAAGGGCTGGAGGGTGTGAGGCCCTGGGTCCTTTCCGTTATTTCATTCAGTCCTGACAACCTCCACCCTAGGAGGTAGGTACTATTTTCAGTCCCATTGCCCAGATGAGGAAAGTGAGGCACTGAGGCTGAAGGTACCCACCCAGGCCACAGCTAGGAAGTGTGGAAGGACTGGATGCTCAGTCTGACCCCTGGCCTTGATAGTGTCCCAGACACCCATAGGTGGTGTCATCTCCATCTCAGCTGGCCCAAGGACACTTGGCCAGTGGCAGTGCTGGTACCAGAACTCAGTGCCTCATGGTTGTGCATATACTCTATTAAATCCCCCAAAATCAAGAGATTGGAAACTTTAAAAAACAAGCGAGGATGTCACTGCCAAGCTCTGTTGAAGCGAGTGGGCCTTGGGCCTTGTTCCTCAAAGCCCCCTCCCAGTCTTGGCCAACCAGCTCCTAAAGTGTCAGAGGCTGCCAGGCCTCCTGATTCCCAGGCCTCCCAGAATGTTGCTAATCAATGGTGGATCAACAGTGGAGCGTTTGCTGGGCTGATCCTAGCCCAGCCTGGCCCGGACTTCTGTGGAAGCCAGGGGCTGTGGCTGGCTGGACCTTGACAGATCACTACGGATGCTAGTTCAATTTATTTGCACATGGTTAGGATGAGAGTCTGAAGCAGAGGCAGACAGGCACTTGATGAATTGGTTTTGTTAGGTGAGCCGCACAAGTGAAAATCAATAGCAATCCCTCTGTGCCTCACCAGGTCTCTCAGCATGTTTGAAATGCAGAGCAGATATAGGGGTGGTGTCCTCTCATCTAACTGCTGAATTAGCTGAGATCAGGCCCAAGGTTAGCTGTCCTGACAGGCAGCAGGAAGACTCTGTTTCCTCCTGGAGGCATTTGCCAAGCACCCAGCTCAGTGTCAGGGGCCGTTTATTTTCTCCCTCTCTGAGCTCCTCAGCCTCAGCCCTTGTCCCTGGAGTGAGGTGAAGTAGGTCAGGGGAGTCCACAGGCTTTACCTGCCTTACCTGTATTGTTTTGTTTGTTTGTTTGTTTTTTGGGTTTTTTTTTTAAAGATGACCGGTAAGGGGATCTTAACCCTTGTCTTGGTGTTGTCAGCACCATGCTCACCCACTGAGCTAACCGGCCATCCCTATATAGGGATCCGAACCCGTGGCCTTGGTGTTATCAGCACCACACTCTCCCGAGTGAGCCACGGGCTGGCCCTTACCTGTATTGTTTATACAGCTTCTCTCACTTTCATTCATCACCTGCACCTCCCGACCAGCTGGAGTGGTATCCAGACTTCACATGAACATCCTCATGGAAAGGATTTGAGAAGACAGACAAAATTTTCAGAACTTAGTGCAGGTCAAACTTAGTCTCCCTTGAGCAACTACTACTTTCTCATTTCAGATCTTGAGGGCACCCCAGTAGGGATGCTTTGGAAGCAACTCGGGGGCCATCCAGAATGGTGCTCATAGCCATGCCCGTTTACCTCTCAGGGCCTCAGTTTTCCTATCTGTAAAGTGAATGTACTGGACCAGATGGTTTCCACCTGTGTACAATTAAGCCCTCTGAAGTGATCCCAAGGTTTAAGATTCGTAGCTGCGGGCCGGCCCAGTGGCACACTGCTACAGTGCTCCGCTTGGGAGCGCGGCGACGCTCCCGCGGAGGGTTCGGATCCCACATACAGACCGGCCGCTCACTGGCTGAGCGAGGTGCGGCCACGACACCGAGGGTTGTGATCCCGTTGCCATCCCGGTCTGGTACGGGCGCAACACTGAGGGTTGCGATCCGTTGCCGGTCACGAAAAAAGACAAAAAGGAAAAAAAAAAAGATTGGCAGCTGCAGAAGTGTTAGAAGAGAAGGGTGGGAGCCTGCCCCCTGCCTGATTGGTTACTGGACCCTACCATCCCAAAGCTGCTCCTATGCAGGTATTTTCTAAGTGCCTTCTCTGTGCCCGGGCAGAGATCACGACTATCACATACGTTTCCTGGGAAGCTTTTAAGATCTTGTGCCTCTGAGAAGACTTACAACTCGAGTGTCCTTGTTTCTAACCCATGAATGGCAATGATGGTGGATGTGTGTGTTTGAACTGTGCTTCTGTGTCTCTGTGAGGTGGTGGGGCAGAGCCTATCATTGTTTATAAAAAGGGACACTGGAACCCATGGCAGGAGAAGGGAGAGGCAAGTAACTTGCCCAAAGCCCATGGCATGTTAGCAGCAGAGCCTGGATGCAGATCCTTTCTAAGGTGCCCCTTTAAAGAGCCAGGAACAGTCCAGGAGAGTAAATGATTGGCGAGAACCTGCATGTCCCTGCCACGCCAGGAGCTTGGGTTAAATAATAACAGGGAGGGAAACAAAAAGCAAAAGTCAGCACACAAAAAATGCAGGGGGGTGTTGTGTAGCCCTTGAAAATGACATCAAAAAAGATTTGGTAACAACATGGGAAAATATTCAAGAAAAAAATTTTAAAAGAATAAATTCACAAACAGAATACATGATGGTGTAATGCACTATGATTGTGAAAATGTTAAAAAATACTTTTTTTTGCATACAAACCAAATCTGGAAGGGAATGTGCATAAATGAAAATAATAGAGTGTGGAAATGATGGCTGTGAGACCACGATGCTTTGTAATGAAAATAAAGGCACTTACTGAGCACTTACTATGGCTAGAGTTTCTGTTGGGCTCTTTCCTTGTATTCTCTTGTTTAATCCACACAAGATAGGTACAGATGAGAAAACCAAGGTACAGGAAGATTAGGTGACCTGCCCAAAGGTACATAGCAAGTGACCCAGAATTGTCTCCTACAGCCCCATTCCTAACCCTGGAGCTCACTACCTGCCACTCCTCTCTCTCCCCTACCCCTGCATCCTTGTTGCTGTTCTTACAACAAAAAAAGAAAATACAAGTAAAAGAGCTGTAGAAGAGAATGGGAAATCCCATTTCATCAGGCCGGGATGATGGGACTCTAATTATACGTATATTAGATCATCTGATATTGTCCCACAGATATGCCGTGTTCCATTTTTTAAAACATTTTTCTGTTTCCACATTCATTTATCTTTTCCTCTGTTGTGTCCAGTCTGCTGTTAAGCCCACTAAATAATTCTTTACTTTTGTGTTCAGTCCCTTTCTGGGGGAAAGGGGAGAACGTCAGGGCATTCTCAGCTGAGGTGGTAACAGCAGACCCTGAGGAGCACTGAGGCCTGGGAGGGCGACAAGAGGGCAGAAGTGAGCCCAGAGTTAGGGCCACAGGGCAAACCAGGCCATGGCCCAGTCATTGGTCCATAGCAGCAGCTCTCAGTGTCTGCTGCCTGCCCTCAGGGCTCAGGGCACGGATGGTCAGCCTGGCTGGGAGGGACAGGTAAGGGGAAGCCAAGTGCATCCATTCAGCACACTTTCACCAAAGATCTACTAGTGCCAGGCACTGTGCCAGGTGTGTGTGAGAAAGACCCAGCCTCTGCCCTCCTCGAGTTTACGGTGCAAGGGGCACACAGATTTTTTTTTCCTTTTTGTGTGGCTGGCCTATACGGGGGTCCGAACCCTTGACCTTGGTGTTATCAGCACCACGTTCTACCAAGTGAGCTAACTGGCCAGCCCAGATTTTTTTTTTAAGGCAAGTTAAGCATATGGATATTAAACAAGACATTTTAGAAAAGTAGTTAGTAATAGTTGTGGGAAGTCTTAATAAGTAAATGAATGAAGAGATGGGTAGGATGTTGATAAAACCGAAGTCAAGGGTTCAGATCCCCGTACTGCCCAGCCACCAAAAAAAAAAAAAAAGAGAGAGAGATGGGTAGGAAGGAAAACAGGCAAGATCAACAGAAAGAGGCCAAGATCAAAGAGACTTTCTAGAAGCAGAGGGTGGTGGCAGTGTCAGGCAGCAGCTGAGAGGTCAACCAGACAGAGGCAGTGGGCCTCACTGGGGCTGTGCCTGCACTTTGCCAGGAAGCGGTGGGGAGGCAGCCAGTGGGAAGAATGGAAGATGAAGAAAAGAAGGCAAGAGAGTGGGTCCTTCTCAGAAGGAACTTGGCATTGAAGAGGAGGAAGAGGAAGCTCAGAAATGAGGAGGGGTGTTAGCACCCAGAGCATGTTTGTGAGATACCTAGAAGGAACCAAGAGTGCCAGAGCTCCAGAGGACCCACCTGGGGACACGCCAGTCCCCAGGGCCCATGTGGAGGCTACCCAGATCAGCTTGGCATCTGGTCCTATCTAGATCTCTGGGTGCCAGGGCAGCAAGGGAGAGGCCTTGACTGTGGCCAGAGGCTATTGTTGTTCCGCAGCCTGAACCAAGGTAAAAAATTCATTCTGTCTAAAGGTTGCCATCTCCAGCCTTATCTGTGTATGGGGCGGGGGTGGGGGGGTCCTTCAAACAAGCATGAAATTCTGACTTCACGTCATACTGAAAATTCTCTTCCAAAAATCGATAAACATCAAGAGAATTTTACACAGACTGGCAGGACTCGGAGAACCTTAAATGGCATTTAGTACAGATTTTCTCAACCTGTTGAAACCCCCAAGAGGCCCCAATCTTGGACCCTGGCATTTCAGATAGTTGCTCCTCCCCTGGGGGTAGGGAGCTTTGTCCTGCTTAGGAATTCTCTGAGCTTCTGTGGGTCTCTCCCAGCCATCGAGGTTTCTTTCAGCTTTACTTGCTGTGGTCTGAATTACAAAAAACAACAGGCACTTAATTCTAGTTTTCCAAATATGAAATTATGACACTGACTATGCTTTTTCTGGCTGCAGGAGCCCACCATCAGCACTCTGACATGTCCCTTAAGTGCTCTGCCATCCCAAGGAGGTAATTATGGTTTTCTCCTACTTAAGTGGTTTTCCCAGAAGAGCCAGGCAGAAAAAGGTCTCTAAGTGGGAGGAGCACCAATTATTCCTGTAAATTTAGGAATTTTCTTTGCAGAGTCTACACACCAGCTCCCACCTTGTCTGCCATCTCACGGTCTGATCTACTTACTCAGCATTCTTGAGCACACAGATTCCCAGGCCCCACTATGCCTGTCCTTTTTTTTTTTTTTTTTTTTTTAAAAGATGACCGGTAAGGGGATCTTAACCCTTGGCTTGGTGTTGTCAGCACCACGCTCAGTGAGTGAGCGAACTGGCCATCCCTATATAGGATCCGAACCCATGGCTTTGGTGTTATCAGCACTGCACTCTCCTGAGTGAGCCACAGGCCGGCCCTATGCCTGTCCTTTATATTGTTCATTTTTCACGCAGGTGGCCTGGGATAGTGAAAAGGGCACAGGATTAAGTCAGGAGGCTGGAGTCTGGGCCCTACACTTCAAGTTGTGTGACGTTGGGTCAGTCACTTGGCCTCTCTAGGCCTTGGTTTCTTCTCTCTCTTTTTTTTTTTTTAACTATTATTATTTTAAAATTCTTTTTATCTTCAAATCATCAGTGTGAGCAGAGTTCCTGGTGTTTAACAAACATTTGATCAGATCAAATAAATGAAAAAATGTCATTTGCTTATCTGGGTCATACTTCCCTGTGTTTATCTTCTCCAGGTTAAACATACAGATCTAGATACAGCACTGCTTAGATTTTAGCCCATAGGAGGGCCAAGTTCAGTATGATTTCAGATAAGCTTGCTTAAAATAGGACTCAGCTGGAGAGAGTCACACTACAGCGGAGAGAATCTGCCAGGTAATTGGAAGATACAGCTTCAATGTTTGGCATTGAAGGTATACCCCACCAAATGTGACAAATCGGTCCACGGTATGGGGCCTCCAGTTTCTGTTGCAGTTGAGCATGGTCGCCATCTCCTCATTCAACTTAAAGTCAAAGACCTGAAAGTTCTCAACAACGTGTGTCGGTGTCACAGACTTGGGGATTACAACCACTTTCTCGTGCCTGTCTTATGGGAGACAAGATCACGACTGGGGAGAGACTCTGAAAGCAGTGAACCCTGTTCAAAGGGAAGAGATGAAAACTGTCTACTCTGTATTTGGGACAGTTTCCACCTCTCCCGTTTTAACCAACTTCCAGAAACCTCTTTGCACAAATCTGTTATTCCCAGGGGGCACAGTCTCAAACGTGGAATTCTGGGATCTCAGGGATAAACAGTTTTAGGACTGCCTCTCTCTGGGTTCTGGCTGGAAGTTCTCGCCGGCAGGACAGAATCAGGGTTGGTTTGAACGTCAAGGCTTTTGCCTCCATGGGAGAGTTCGGTCATGAAACAGCCTCTCCCCAGGCCTTTGCCTCTAGGGAAGCTGGGAACTGTCTAGCTGAGACCCTTTGGGTGGGATTTTGTTTAGAAGAAGGTGAAACTGCTACCTCCATCCCTCTGCCAGGCTCCCCAGGTGCCACATGACAGATCTAATGGGCACAGCCCAGCCTCCAAGGCAAACGGCCTCTGTCACAGGAGAGCATCAACACAGGAGGACCAGCTCCAGCTGTCAAAGGGGAGGTGACCTGTCCCACCTGGAAAATCATGCTCCCCTGCTCAGGAGGGGTCTGCATAGAAAGACATTGGTTCCTCCCCCAGAGTATTAACTCAGAGTAAGAAGCAATGGCCAGGCCAAATCTTTTCCTTGGGGGATCTGGGTCCTCTGAATGGCTAGTGGCCTATTTTGCTTTTGCTATTTGGAGCAGGAGCTAGGCTCTTGGATCAGAACTGAGCTGGGCTCAGCCACTCCCTGGCTCTGTGACTTGAGCAAGGTGGCTTCACCTCTCTGAACCACAGTTGTCATTACCTGTACACTGGAGATGGCAGGGTGGCTGGGTTGAGGTGTGTGCATCCCTGGTCTGTTGTGAGGCAGACTAATGAATTTTCAGAGACTTGATCATTGGGACCCAGGAGAGGGGTGGCAGTTGCTTCTTACTAATGCCCCAGCTGGCTTTCTGTGCACTCTACCCCTCACCCTCTTAGCATAGCTGCCCTGAGTCTTCCAGGGCCGTTCTCCCAGAAGCCTCTGGGCTCCGGATGTCCCAGACACACAGGAGCCGAACAGAGAAGAAGACAGGCACAATCCAGCCTGGTAAGTGTGTTATGGGTGCCCTAGGAGCCCAGAGGAGGTGCCTCACCCAGCCTTGTGGAAGTGCAATTCACCTCAGCGAATGCTCAGAACCAAGCCAGCTGGTAGGCATGATAACAAGCCTCACTTAGGAGTTCAGTTACTTGCTCATAGCTGCAAAGTGGCTAAGGCAGAATTCAAGCCCAGATTGGCCAGCCTCCAAATTCCGTGCTCTCAGCGCCTCAGTTTTCCTGCTTCCCTATAGCTTGCACTTGAACTGGAAACCACAATACTCCACATGTGGTTTGCTCAGCATGGAAAAGAGGGCCTATCACCTCCTTCATTCTAAACACAGTACTTCTGATGATACAACCTAGAATTTGTCATTCCATTGACAGAGGGCAGGGGAAAGAGAGAACAGGAGGCTGGGCAGGACATACTTCCCCGATCTCTGCTTTGCCATAGCCTCTCCTGTCTGCCAGTGGAGGGAAGAGATGCCCCCTCGTAGGGCCCAGTGTGAAGCAAGTGTTTCATTAGGTAAGCTTAGCAAGCTGAGGAAATCAGGCATCGCATGGAATTGTAGCCCTGGGGCAGGTGGTGGCCCTTGCTGTTGAAGGCGTGTACTGGAGGGAGAGAGAGGTCTGCCCAGACGTCAGGGATGGGGGCAGGCAGAGATGACTCCATTACCCAATGAAAGGTGTGGGGAAGAGATAAGAGCTGCCTGAGGAAGACACATGGCTACTGGAGTTTAAAACAGTGTCAGAGACACGGAAAACAAGATTGCCAAGGGACACAAAGAACACAAGAAAGTGATCAGGCCTCAGAGGGGTTGGAAAGGATGTTGGGAACATGGTTTTAAAGCAGCTGGGACAGTGAGGGGGAGGCAGTTGGATGATTTAGCTGCACAGTCATCCCCAAAGCTCTCAGCCTGCATTTTGTGGATCAAATATGTTAATTAGGCACTGGTCCCTAAAGACTATGCAGGGAGCCCCCTTTAGTTTACTCGCTGTAGCAACATAACAAAATCACCCCAATAGACCTGTGCTATGCACATCACAAGCACCATCTCACATATCTTCTCAACTACCCTGTGAGGCATTATTATCATTATTCCATCTTCCAGATGAGGAAACTGAGACTCAGAGAGACGAAGCAATCTGACCAAGTTTCCCCAGGTGGAGAGAAGCAGAGCTAGAATTCAAACTCAGGCATGTGGTATTTTCATAATGCATGCGTAGGCACAAGGTGACAGAACAAAGGGTATTTGGAAGGTTTTTGAAGTGAGGTTTGAGGTAGTCTGGGTTTTAAATGTCAGGCGAAGGAATCTGAACTTGATCTTGTAGGTAGTGGGGAGCCATTGAAGGTATTTGAGTAGGGGAGTTCACCTGGCAGTCTTATGAGAGTGAGGTGGAGAAGAAGGCTCCAGAGCAGTCAGAGAAGTTTCTGTGCAAGAGTTTCAAAGGGGGATAAGCCAGGGACAGCAGGAAGGTGGTCAGCACCTCTGTACACACAGACTGTTGACCCAGTGGCTCCCAACTGACACTTTCTCTACATTCCATCACTGCCTTGTCCTTGATGCTGGCTGGAGTCTGCCTTGGCATTCGGTCTGTATATAAATCCAAGTGTATCAGGCCAAGGCCCCAAAGAAAAGAGAAAAATGATTCTTACATGGTGTGGAGCAGTGGATACAAGCGTAGACAACTGTCTTGCATCTGGACCTCCACCCCACTCTCACCACCTGTGTTACTCTGGGCAAGATACTTAACCTCTCTGAGCCTCATTTTCCACCCTTATCAGGGGTAGAGAGCAGTGCCCACCTCAGAATGAGGATGCAGTGACACATAGTGCATTTGTGGCACCGAGCCCAGGCCTGGCCCTGGGTGAGTACCCTGAGAAGGCAGCTATTTTTGTGTGTGATCTTCTGCGTGTGCCAGTTGCCTGCCCTGGTACAGAGTGTTCGACCTTTGCTATCACTCAAGCAGCTGCCATAACCTCCGTCTTGCCCAAGGAATTTGTATTCCCTCCAACTTTGCGCATTGCTCAGACATATTAAATTCATTGATTTCTGTCCCTTCCTTGGAAGACTTCAAATTCATTTATAGGACAGTCCTTGTTTTTGCAAGGGCTGACTGAGTTATAGGGATGGAATCTGTCTTTTAAATTACCTATATTGCTATCCCCCCTTATTACAAAAGCAGTAACATGCTCGGTAGGGTTCATATGAATAAGCCAAGAAAAGCCACCAATAATCCCACCGTGCAGAAATAATCGCTGTTAGGGTTTAGTCTTACCCTTCCAGCATATTTTTAGAAAAAGGAATATACACGTTGGTTTTCTACAAAGATTGGACAGTACTACACATGCTGTTATAACCATTTATTCAGTTAATAAAATACTGTAAATATTTTTCTATTTCTTATCTCTGCCATTTTAAAATGGCTTACTAGTATCCTGTAGTACCATGCTTTAGTCAAACAATTCCCTGTTGCTGCACATTTAGGTTGTTTCTAATTATTTGCTATTAAACTGCAATGAAGAGCTTCCTGGCTAAATATTTGCCCACATCCATGATTATTTTCTCAGAATAAATTCTTAGAAATAGAATTGCTGGGTCAAATTTTTTGACTGATGTTGTTGAATTGGTTGTCTTGGCAGCCAGGTTTGGGTGTTTTCGGTTTTGGTTTTTTGGTTTTTTGGTGGCTGGCCAGTGCCTGCCGGCAGGGTTTGAGACAGTTATTTCCTATACCTTTGCTTGTGTTGGTTGTATAATAATAATAATAAAAATCTTTGTGAGTTGAATAAGTAAAAGCATACCTAGTTTTGGTTTGGTTTGGTTTCGTTTTGTTTTGGCAGCTGACTGGTACGAGGATCCGGAATATCTAGTTATTTTTATTTTGTAAATCTGTTCTTGCAAGGGGTTGACCGTTAGTTCAGTTGGTTAGAGTGCAGTGCAGTGTTATAACACCAAGGTCAAGCGTGTGGATCCCCGTACAGGCCAGCTGCAAAAATAAATCTGTTCTTACAGAGCCTCAAGGAGCAAATGCAAATATAACATGGGTGTGACAAAGATGTAGAGGTGGTGAGGAGAGTGTGGAGGATGCCCATATCTGCTGACCAGAGTTCCTTTAGGATGAAGGATTTATTGCTAACATGCTGAAGATGCCATTGACAGAGTGGCCTTGGCTGTCAGCCCCTTCAGGGATTGGTCAGGTTGAGAAGACCTGTCTGCCCCATCTGCCCCCTGCCTAGGCAGCAGCCTCCAATGAGTGATTAACAGGGGCTATAAAGGGCCCAACTGCTTGCCCAGCTCAGGACAGCTCTAAAAGGCTATCCCCTCAGTCAGAACTCCCCAGGGTCAGCAGAGGCCTTTGCCGAGACTGCATTTGCATCATATGGCCTGACTTCTCCCTCTGCCGCTCCTGCACATTAACCCCCAGCTTAGAGTGCCAGGGAGCCTAGCACGTGAATAGGGAGCATCCTGTGTCTTACTCAGGTGTGCTGGGTGTATAAGCCTAGAATGCTGTGATGGCTGAGCCTTCTTTCTTTCTTTGAGCTGCCAGGGCAAACCAGAGCTGAAAAGTTTTGAGCTTTGGCAGGTAGCCCTGGTGTGCAGAAGCTTTCAGGGTAGCCCCTGGCTGGGCTGTTTAAGCAGTTAGCTGGGTGTAGATTTATTGCACAGAATTTGCTCATTTCCGTTGACACCCCTCCAAGATTACTACAGCTCCAGAACTAACAAGAATCATAGCTGCCATTGTGAAATATCACAGGGGTTCCTTTACAGATAAGGAAACTGGCTCAGAGAGGGTGAGTAACTTGCCGGAGTTCACACAGCCAGTGAGTGGAGTGGTGGGGCTTGAAATCTAACCCAGGGCTGTCCATTCTAAAATTAATTCTCTTTACACTTCACTAGAGCTATTCAATGGGAATAATAATATGACCTTATGAATTACTGCACAAATTAAGTGACCTGTAAAACACTTAGTACCATGCCTGGCTCATAGTAAGTGGTTGATAAATGTTAGCTGTTAAACAGAAAACCCTTATGGGCTTCCCTCTCTTCTTAAAATAAAATCCAAGCTCTTAGCATGGTCTACACGACCACACGGCATCTGACTCTCTCCATCACTCCATCAGTTTAGTTCAGGCCCACCTCAGGGCCTTGGCACTTGCTCTTCTCTTTTCCAGGAATGCTCTTACTCTTGATCTTTACCATTGAGATTTCCATTCGAATTGCAGCTCAAATGTCATCTCCATGGAGAAGTCCTTCCTGACCACCTACTTGAGCACTTAACGTTGTTCTTCAAACCTGAGTCACTCCCTTTACGTTACCTGCTGTTTTTTCTTCATGGCCCTGACATGAGCTGAAATTCTTATTTATTTTCTTGCTTACTGTCCGTCTCCCCTACTAGAATGTAAGCTCCAAGAGGGCAGGGATCTTTCTTGTTCCCCACTATGTGCTCAGGGTCTAGAAGAGTGCCGGGCAGAGTTGGCACTCAATAAAGATTTATTGGTTGAATGAATGAAAAGATGGGTGCATTAATGAACAGTTTTTACAGATTCGGAGAGGTATTTTTGAACACAAGAGAGAAGCTGAGGGAATAGAACATCAGCTCAAATACCCTTAGCCAAGTGGGCAATCCTGCTTACTCAGAGGTATACCGGATGCCAATTTCTCAGAAGAGGATTTCAGAGACATTCTGCAACTTGCTTTATAAGATAATCAAGCATTTAGCTTCTCCTGACATCTGTGCTAGGGGAGAGGGCAGGGAATCCTTGGGGCTTTCTAACTCTAAAGACTGTCCCAGTTCTTGACTCTAGGAAATGCCTCAAGCTGAGCTTGGGACAGAGGAGAACATTTTTCTAGTAATAAACAGTTTCCTGGTGCCAGTCTGAGGAGGGTACTAATTCTCACTTCCCACACCTGCATGGCAAACTTGTCCAGGGAGCTGTGGGGGTGGGGGTGGCAGACAACTTTCATTTGGCAGTGCCACCCAAGGACTAGTCCTCAGTGGGATGTCAGAAAGGGGAGCCCTAGACCACCAAGCATCCAGGTTCCAGGCCTAGAGCCAGGGCTGGGGGGCTCACATTTCACAGCTCTCTGTGTCACTCTCTCTCTGGGCAGCCCCCTTTTAATTTATTTACCCTCCCTCCCCCCTTATGAAAAGAATACATGTTTGATGTAGAAAACTTAAAAATCAGAGAAAAATGCAATGGAAAAGAAAAATTACTCATGCAAAGTTAACCACCGTTAACAATCCAGCATGAGCATTTCCCATTTTTTTCTTATACATATTTGCCAAAAATAGTATCATGCTCTATATGATTTTAGAACCAGCTTTTTTCACTTGCTGTATATTTTGACTGTCTTCTTGTGTGAGCATTTGCCTTAACTATTTTAAACTTAATTGCTTTATTTTTTATAAAATATTTTTATTAGAAGATTGATATCTGCTAGTAAGAGAAAAAGTAAATATCCGTTGCACAAAGTGAAAATACCTGTAAGTCTCATCCCTCAGAAATAACTACTGTGAACAGTGTAGTGCACATTCCACGGTATTTTGTGTTGCATATATCAATGTGTATGTATTTACACAAGTAGGATCAAATTAAACAACTAAAAATACCATTTGGTAGCTTTTTCCCTCCACTTCATCTCTCTTTATAATTATACACTAAGTCACCTCAATCTTTTTAGATAGCTACGTCCCTACTGAAGGACTTTTTTTCTTAATTCCAAACAATGCTCCAATGACTCTGTGTGTGTGTGTGTGCACATGTGATTCTGGGGATAATTTTCCAGAAGTGGAAATCAGAGTCAAAAGGAATGAATATTTAACATAGATATCGACAAAGTGCCCTCCAAAACCATTGTTCTATTGGGTGGGAGCTGGGAGAGGGAGGAGGAAGGGAGGTTTCAGTAATGGGCCACAATAATCAACCACATTGTACATCGACAAAATAAGATTTAAAAAACAAAAAAACAAAAATACCATTGTTCTAGGCTGGCTGGTTAGCTTGGGAGCGCGTGGTGGCTGGTAACACCAAGGTCACGGTTCAGATCCCCTTACTGGCCAGCTGCCAAACAAACAAAACTATTGCTTTAACGTCAGAGGCAGAGCCTCATAATTCACCAAAAAAAAAGAATGGTGTTGCTAATCATTTTCATTTTTGTTAGTTTGATGGACAAAAGATGGCATTCATTTTGTGTTTATTATTGAAACTAGGCATCTTTTCATGTTTGTGGTCATTTGTATTTGTCTTAATTACCTATTCTTGTGAGGCTTTGGGGAAATAATTAGGTTATAAGGGTGGAGCCCTCACAAATGGGATTAGTGCCCTTGTAAAAGAGATTCCTCAGAGCTGCCTTGCCTGTTCCACTATGTGAGAACAGAGTAAGAAGGTGTAGTGAGGCCTTCACCAGACACCGAATCTGCTGGTGCCTTGATCTTGGACTTCCCGGCCTCCAGAACTGTGAGAAGTAAATTTCCATTGTTTATAAGCTGCCCAGTTTACGGTATTTTGTTATAGCAACCTAATGGACTAAGATAGTCGGTACTTTGCCATATTTGTTAGGTATTTCCCTCCACTTAAAACATGGTTTTAAATGGCTGAATATTGGCATAATGATATAATATTTCACTTCAACACTGTGATAAACAGCTCTTGTGAACATACATTTTTTTTGTTTGTTTAGGAAAATTTGCCAGAAGTGGAATTTTTATTGGGTTAAAGGCATGCACATTAAGGTTCTTAATACATATATACAAAATATCCTCCAGGGAGGTTCTGGTCAAGATGGTGGAATAGACGGTCCCCAATGTCACTCTCTCCCACAAATCAACCAATTTATAACTATAACAATATAACATCAGCCAACCTGGGGCCGCTGGACCTCAGGGGAAGAGGAGGAGAGACCTACAGAGTTCATGAAGGCGGGAGAAACCATGATGAGAGAAAGAAAAAACTGCTTGGAGCATTTCGGGCTGTGGCCACTTTAAGGCTGCAACTGCTGAGTGCATGGAGCAGGAGCCAGCAGAAGCCACAGCTTTGCCGTTCAGATGGAGTTACTTGGAGGTGGCAGGGGAGAAGAGGGCCTTAGTGGCCCCCATGACAGCAAGACCACTAATGGGGTTCCCATGGACCTACGCAGGAGTGAGGAGTCAGAACAGCTGAAAAAAGGGAGCCATTCAGAGGTGGGTGAGTCATTGCAAGGGACCAGTGCAGGGCCCTCCCCATGGGAAGTGTTTGGAGCACAGGTGGTGGGGAGACAGGCCCACCAGGAGAACACTGGGACATTGCCGATCCACCCCCCAATTAGCGCAGGACCACATAGAGGAGACTGGTCAGGAATACAGAATTGCATGGGGTACAGTTTGCTAAAAAAAACTCAGGCCCAGATCAGAGTTTCTACACAACCCAGGTGCACTGGGTCTCTGGAGAGCCGGAAGTACCTATAAGGTCAACCATTAAACCTTGAGCTGCACAAAAAGCCTTCCCTAGGGAAACAGCAGCAAAGCAGCAATTTAGCTCAACCACACAGCTCAAGTACTTGTTCCCGCAGGTAGTTCCCCCATTTTAGAAGTAAGCAAAGGACAAAAAATTAGTTCTGGCCCAGGCATACCACCAGCACCTAGGTGCCTGCCAGGGTCATGAGGCATGGAGCCAGAGACTGGACCCCTGCCCACAACCACTCACACCACTAGTGCCTTGGGGCCCTGCTTGGGGACCCAAGGCATGGAGGAAGGGACTGGACCCTCCCTCCCACAACCAGGCACACCACACCAGTGCCTTGGGGCCCACCCAGGGACCTGAGGCATGGAGAAGGGGACCAGACCCCCCTCCCACAACAAGGCACACTGTGCCAGCACCTCGGGGCCTGCCCAGGGACCCGAGGTATGGAGAAGGGGACTGGACACCCCACCCACAACCAGGCATACTGCACCAGCACCTCAGGGCCTGCCCGGGGACCTAAGGCATGGATCCAGGGACCAGACACTCCCCACAATCAGGCACACTGCCAGCATCAAGGAGCATTCCAAAAACATCACCTCCATGTGGGTGGCCCACTACAGCCACCACAATAACCATGGCTGCCGCGAAAGTGGCTAGATGCCACAACCTCAACACAGATGGTCCACCAGCGACTGGAGTGCATTGACAGAAGGAGAGTCACCAGCAGAGACAAAGAAAAGAAGAGGATGCCTCTCTCCACAAAGCCCATTTCAGAGTGACAGAAGAAGCATCTCCTCTATGATAATATTGGGGGACCTGAACACACCTCTCAGCATTGGACAGATCATCTAGGCAACAAATCAACAGAGTAACCATTATTTTTTTAGAGGGAGAGAAGAAATCTAGGGGGGAGGGGGGAGGGAGTAGGGAGAGGGGGATGGGGAGAGATTGGACAAGGGGCATAAAGAATAATTAAGATTTGTAACAATATATATGCTAGTAATATTGATTTGATCAACATATCTCAATGTTGAACCCCCAAAATATGTATAATCAATTTTGATTCAATAAAAATTTTAAAAAAAAAATATATATATATATATATATATACACATATATATCTCCTCCAGGAAAAAAAAAAGAAAAAATATCCTCCCTCCGGGAGATGGTACCATTTCACACACTCCTGCCAGCAGTACATAAGTGCCACTTGCTCATGTTCTTGACAAGATTAGATGATATTTTTGGCTTGGCCAATTTGATAGATGTATTAGTTTCCTAGGGCCACCGTAATAGATTACAATAGACTGAGTGGCTAAAAGCAACAGAAATTTATCCTCTCACAGTTCTGGAGGCTAGATGTCCAAAATCTAGGTTTTGGGGCTGGCACGTTAGCTCTCTTGGTTAGAGCATGGTGCTGATAACAATAAAGTCAAGGGTTTGGATCCCTGGCTAGCTGCCCCCCCAAACAAAAAAACAACAAGAGGCACTGAGGGCCGCCCTCTCTGCTGCAACCAGGCAAGCAACAGAGCACACCTGGGGTCCTGAGGCAGGGGCTGAGGGCTGCCCACTCCTCCTGCAATCAGGCAAGGAGCACACGGTAAACACCACTTCGACGCAGGTGGCCCACGACAGCCACCGCCATAGCCACGTGTGCCGCACAAGTGGCTCGATGCCACAGCAGTAACCATAGCCACTGTACAGATAGCCTGCCAGACACTTGACTGCATTTGCACAAGGAGAGTCACTAGTGGAGACCAGAAAACGGATGTCTATTTTTCCTTGTGATTTTTCTTTTTACACAGTTTATTTAGGAGAGTGCTGTTTAATTTCTACACATTTGTGAATTTTCTATTTCCTTCTGTTATTGTGGTCAGAGAATGTATATTCTATGGTCTTAGTCTTTTTAAATTTTTTAAATGTATTAAGACTTGTTTTATGGAAAAAAACAGAAACAAAAAAAACCCAGCAACAAAAAATACAAAATCTAGGTTTCAGCAGGACCACACTCCTGAAGTCTCTAGGGCCTAAAGAATCTTTCCTTGCCTCTTTCCTTGCTTCTGGTGGTTGCTGGCAATCTTTGGCATTTGTTGGCCTGTGACAGCATAATAATTTGTGTCTTCACATGCCTTTCATCTTTGTGTCTTTACATGGCTTTCATATAAGGACACCAGTAATTGGATTCAGGGCTTACCTCAATAGTATGACCTCATCTTAGCTAATTACATCTACAAAGACCCTATTTCCAAATGAGGTCACATTTTGAGGTTCTAGGTTGACATGAATTTGGGGGGGACACTATTCAGTCTAGTACAATAGGTAAAACAGGGTTTATTATTAAGGTTCAGCTCTTATTGAAAGGAAACACACACAACTACAACAGCCCAGAAATGCTGATGACAAATAATGGGGCATCTTAACTGCTGGTTGGGCTGAGTCTGGGAATGTGCCCCACCTGAGGCAGGTGATGAAATAAGCATGTTCTGATCCTGCCACCCTGAGCTTGTCATCAGGTACTGTAGCATTAACATGGAATAACTTTGTAAGAATGTTTCCTGCTTTGTTATTTACCAGTACATTGCCCTCAAATCATTGGGGAAAATGTAACGAGGTACTTTGAAAAGCTCATGGAGAAATAGAATTAAAAGATAATACTAATCTTTCCGTGAACATTTCTTTTTTTAAAAGATCTCCAGTAAGGGGATCTTAACCCTTGGCTTGGTGTTGTCAGCACCACGCTCAGCCAGTGAGCTAACCCGCCACGCCCATATGAGATCCGAACCCGTGGCCTTGGTGTTATCAGCACCGCACTCTCCCGAGTGAGCCACGGGCCGGCCCTCTTTCCATGAACATTTTGAAGTATGCTCGTATAGTTGGCAATCTTCAACCTCCGTAGTTATCCTCTACGTGATGCTGAAATCATTCTGAAAAGTCTTAGAATAACCTAACCTCTACTTTGGTTCGGGTCTTGATTTGACCTCCAGAGCTGTACTGCCTTTGGCAGGTCATAATTTCTGTAGGCCTCTACTTCATCTTCATGAAGATATACCTTAGGTAAGACAACTGGGCAATTTCTAGGTTCTCTCCTACCTCTGTGTAGGTTTCCTGACCTGTATCTTCACCCATCAGAGAAGATTCTGGATGACCCAGTGCTGGCTGAGTCACATCAGGCTCTAGATAAAAGACGGCAGGTGGGTGAGTCACTTACCTTCCTAGGCCAGGCAGTTTGCCCAGCTACAAAAAAGGACTATTCTATACTTGCTTAGTGATTTCTGACACTCTCCTCTGCCACTCCCAGCCAGGTGGCACAGCTTCCAGCTTCCGAGGTCACCTATAGCCATTGTCCCTAACCAGGAGCACAGCATCAGCCCCTAGTCTCTCTGCTTTCACTCCCACTCACTTCCAATCCAATCGCCCCACAGCTGCCAGAGTAAGGTTTTTGTAAGACAGCTTTTTGCTTCCTTGCTGAATTTTCAGTAGCTACTCACTATAATTTTGGTAAAATCTAGATTATTCACTGTGACTCACCAGGTACTGAATGATCTGGTCCCAGTTTACTCCCCACCTTTAACCCCCTTCAGCTACCCAGGGCTTTTAGTTCTTCAAACACAGCAGTGATTTCCCCATGTGGGGACCTTCAAACCTGCTACTTCCTCTGCTTCGCCTCTAACATCCAACCTAAGTGATTGACCTTTCTCATCTTCAGCTCTCAGCTCTTCTGAGGCTTCACTCACCATCCTCTCATTCCTGGATATTCCATCTCCTGGCACTGTTCCCCAGAACCCTTGGTCCGGTGTGTAATTACATAGGGTGGCATTTATAGTGTCTCCCCGACAGGAGTTCAAGGCTTACATGCTATTTTACCATCATATGCCCTGCTAGCAGTGCCTCACACAGTGGCCACCCAAGCATTTATTGAATGAATGACCAGATTTTTTTCCTTGAACCCCTCTTCCTCACATGCTTCAGCCTTCCAGCACAATCTGGTTTTCTGAGTCCTTAGCATCCATGTCTCTCTGCCAGCAGATCTGTGCCAGGATCTGTGACTGTGCTAAGTGCATTATGACTCTTTTAATACTCACAAAAAACTCATGCAGTAGGTACTTCTATTTCCCCATTTTACAGATTAAAAAACTGAAATTCAGCAAAATCAATGCCTCACGCTTGGTCCACATAGCTAGAACTGGTGGAGAGTTCAAGCCCATCAAGTAAGCACCCATCAGAGTGGAACTCTGATAGGATGCTGTGGCCCAGAGAGGTATGGCAGCTTACCAAAAGACACTCAGCAAGTTAAAGGCAGAATGGAGACGAGACCCTGGGGCTGGGTTCAAGATCCCTCATGCCAGGGTTTATTCCCCAGCTGAGTGCTTCCCCATGACCAAGACAGTTAGCGCTCCTCTGTGTGACTTAAGAATGGAAATATCAATTTAGAAGCCAAAGTTGAAGGTAACAGCTCCAACTCTGGCTCATGTTTTGAAAACTACAATTCTTTAGAAGTTAATGGAAAACTCAAAATAGCAGAGTCTCCCCTTCAGATGTTTGCGGAGGGCTTTGAAGTGGTCTGAAATAACTGACAAGTGAAGATCATGTAGAGTTAATAAAGCACTCAATGCAGAAGCAGATCTAAAGGACGATTTACATTTATTTTCTGATGACTCTGATTAAACATACTTCAAACACAGCGGAAGTGAGAGTCTGTTTGTTATGTGAAGATACTTCTTGCTGAAAGCTAGAGATGGTCTGTGAAGAATAACTTGAGCATCATCTTCAAGCTGAGGCCCCAGCTCTGGGCAAACAGCCGGTGGGTGGACCTGGTCCTTCTGGCCTGGATGGGGGTCTCTGGGGAACTACTCCTGGTTCTCATACTTGTGCTTGATGTGTTTCCACAGCTTCTGCATTTTAAAGACAAGAGCCACAAACTTTAACCTTTGCCTCTAACATTTTACAACTACTCCCACTGCCCTGATCTCTGAAATAAACTCAAGAGAAACACATGCCATATCCTGCCTAAAAACATACAGTTGTGGTGGGCAAACTAGAAGCAATGCTAGGCATGACACACAATTCCTAACATTTACAAAATACTTGATGCTCTCAATCACCATGTGAAGTGGGAAGGAATGATCTTACTTTTACAGGAAATTGAGGTAGAAATTGAGGAAACTGTCCAAAAGCACACAATTACTAAGGAACAGAGCCTGGAAAATATCTCAATTCTTCACCTCCTAGGTATGACCTATGAAGTCCTAAGTGCATGGTCCCTAAATATTTCACACTGAGCCATTTTTTTATTCCTTGGACCTAAATTAGCTGAAATTCACATTCCTAAAAGCACAGGAAAATGGATGGGGTATGACAATGTACTTAGATGCCTTTCCAGATTCGTGGAAATGGCCAACAGAACCACTTATAGAAATGGGACACTGGCAACACTTTCATGTGGGCAGGAAGTTGCCCTGGCCACGGGCAGTACAGTATTAGTGGACAGAGCCTTCCTGTCCACTAACACTGGAATTAAAAACACAAGTGAATAGTGAAACAGGGTTAACTGAACAAGGCATTTCCCAGTATGGCCACAATTTAATGATATAAAGCATGCACAGCACCCAGCACAGTGCCTGGTACACAAAAAGTCTAAAAGGTGTTGCTATTCCCTACCTTATGCTTCCACTTTCCCCTGAAGAATGTAACAAATGTTATTTTTCAGTGGTACCACCTACCACACACTGTGGCACCTTGCCTGCATCTCATATAATTCTCACAATAATTCCCTAAGGTAGTTACTATTATTACCTCCATTTCACAGATAAAACTGAAGCTCAGAGAAGTTAAGAAACTTGCCAAATTTAAAGCCACAGTTATTAAGTGACAAGGCCCAGAATTCCCATCCAGGGCTCTCTGATTTCATAGCCCCTACTTTTTTGTTTTTTTTTTTCTTAAAAGATGACCGGTAAGGGAATCTTAACCCATGACTTGGTGTTGTCAGCACCACGCTCACCCAGTGAGCTAATCGGCCATCCCTATATGGGATCTAAACCCGTGGCCTTGGTGTTATCAGCACCGCACTCTCCCGAGTGAGCCACGGGCTGGCCCATCATGGCTCCTACTTTTAACCATTAATACTAAGCTACTTGAGTGGGAAGCCTTGGGAACTGAAAGCTCCATCTAAAAAGGCCAGCCACGGTGCCCTAGTAGATACCCTTTTAATGACCATTACCTGCTCAAATCTGCCCTTGAAATGCTAAGAGACAGGGTTCCGGGGTCGGGCCCTGACATGCCGCTGACTTCCTAGTAGTGTGGCCCTAGTAAATTCTTTGCTCTCAATGAGGCTTTAGTTTTCGCTTCTGCAAATGGACAAGTGGGTATGTCAGGTGGGTCATATCAATACTTATAACCCCTGCAAAGTTGGATCAATTAACCTCGTTTAACGTTTTAAGGTTCACACCAGGCTAAGGGGACAGACAGCAGTCTGGAGACAGAAGACGCCCACGGTTTATCTCCTTCGTGGTAAAGGTAGACTGAGCCCCATCCCAACTCCATTCCCACTATCACCCCTCGAGCGGGCCCAAGGTCAGGGATGGCCCAGGCCCTCACCCCCTGGTTGATGTGCTCGTAGATCGCGTCCGCGCCTTCATCGAAGGCGCGCTCGAAGAACAGGGCGCCCACGACAATGGTAAGGGCGAAGGTGGAAGTCCTGCGGAAAAGCAGGGAGTACAATCTCGCTGTAATCGTCGGACCCGCCATGTCTCTTCACTGCCGAACTCGCGCCACTGCGCCTGCGCCTCGGTCGACCTCTCTCTTCATAGGTGCTCAACATGCAACACTTTATGGGATTTGTAGTTCCTCTGAATCTCAGTGCTCGTTGTTTTCAACCACGGAAGGTAACTGATCGTCTAAGAAGGACTAAAATATAAACGATTCATATCATCACAGCCTAAATAATTTGATAAGATTTATTACCCAATTTTTCTTCTCAATAATTTCTTGCTGTTTGAATATTTCGAACTACAACCCCCCGAAGCCCTCGCGCTTCCTCCGCCTCCCCCCGCGCTGTCTCGGCTTAGCTTCCCAAAGCTTTCTGGGAAGGGAGGGCCGATACTCAAGGGAGGACTACGAATCCCAGTAAGCAGTGCGCGACGCGAGGGCGTAGGAGGAGGAGCCCGGAGCCGTCCGGCCCAGCAAGAGCCAGGTACTTTCTCTGACCGGTCGTCGAGGGACAGGTCCAGTCTCTTTCCTCCCACGGGAAGACTTGGGCTCTTCCTTCTGAGTCTGCGCGCCCCTCTTGGCGGGACGCACCATTATTTGGGATGGGGAGTGGATGGAAAGGCGAGGGGACCTGGGACCTTGAGACCCTGGCTCGTCTCTGCCTCTATTCCAGGCCCAGAGATGAAGCCTGTGACAAAAGTTGGGTCCTGGGGACTGAACTCTTCAGCCTGGCCTCAGGGGGAGGGACTGTTTTTCCCGTGCTTCCTGCTCCCCTCTCTCCTGGTCTTCGCAGGCTGAAATTCTGGCCTGGAAGGCAGGAGACCTGGGACCACTCATCCCTTCTTGGAAGTAGAAAGAGCAAGCACTTTGGAGTACCAGGGGCATTCAACAAATGTTTTCCGAGTGCTTCCTCTGGGCCCTGTGCTGGGGACCCGGCGGTGAATATGTCCCTGCTTTCATGGCGTGCTCAATCATCTGTGTGTGGGCGGGTGGAGGCTCAGTAACAATGAACAAGGGGTGCTTAAAAGAACAGAAGACAGGTGGATTGGGGTGCTGTTTTAGCCCGGGTGGTCACTCTGAGCATGGCACTTGACTAGAGACGTGAATGAACAGTAGTGGGTCAGACAAGAAAAGGCTGGTGCAAAGGGCTTGAGGGGGCTGCAATCCTGGGAGTTTGAGGGAAAGAAGAGTGGACTAGGAAGAGGTGGGCTCGGGTCAGCTCATATGCGGCCTTGTAACTAATGGTAAGGAGTCTTATTTTTTTCTAATTGCACTAGGAAGCCACTGAAAGATTTTAAGCAGACATGTGACAAGATGTAATTTACATTCTAATGCTATCATTCTGGCTGCTCTCCTGAAAACGGACTGAAGAGGGAAAATTATTGTGGTGGATCAGTTGAGGGAGAATGGTAAATTAGATTAGGGTGTAGATTAGAGTAGTGATCAGATTTGGGATGTATTTTGGGAGATAGGACAGACAGAACAAGCTGGCAGATGCGCACAGGGTGTGTGGGAAAGAGGAATCGAGGCGGACATCTAAGTTTTGACCTCAACCACTTAAAATCAACAGCAATTATCTTAAGTTCTGTTTTGGCCACGTTCAGTTTGAGCTCCTCCATAGATATCAAGTGGAGATGTCCAGAGGCAAATAGTGATATGGGTCTGGAGTTTAGAAGAGAGGTCTGAGCCTGAGATAATTGTCATCAGGATAGGGATGGCATTCAAAACCAGGGACTGGATTACAGGTGTGGCTCTACCTCTGATTCTGTGTGACCTTGATCAAGTCTGGACTCTCTGGGCCATATTTTAATTACTCTGTAAAGAGCAACAGTAATGCCTGGTTAGGGGACTACAAGGGAAAGTGTGAGATGCTCTACATCTATGATGAGTTATCTTTACTGTGGTTATTTACTCTTTGCACAGCATCCTGGTAGCCCCTTGGGGCAGAAAGTTGTGAGGCTCCAGGGAGAGTACTAGGTCTTGCTGATCATCTGCAACAAATCTGGCTGATGGGCAGTATAGAGGAGGGGGAATTAGAGGAGGGAGAATCATTTTAGGCGGGACAAGTAGGGAAGACCACAGGGAGTTAAAGGTGTGGCTCGTTGTATTTGGTTTTATTTTTATTTTTATTTTTATTTTTTTTAAAAAGATGACCGGTAAGGGGATGTTAACCCTTAGCTTGGTGCTGTTAGCACCACACTCACCCAGTGAGCTAACCGGCCATCCGTATGTGGGATCCGAACCCGTGGCCTTGGTGTTATCAGCACCACACTCTCCCGAGTGAGCCACGGGCTGGCCCATATTTGGTTTTATTTTTTATCTTTTAAACTAATTCTTATTTTGGAGTAACAATTTTATTTTATTTTATTTATTCTTTTTTTTCCTTTTTGTCTTTTTTCGTGACCGGCAACGGGATCGCAACCCTCGGTGTCACGCCCGCACCTCGCTCAGCCAGTGAGCGGCCGGTCTGTATGTGGGATCCGAACCCTCGGCAGGAGCGCCGCCCTGTAGCAGTGCGCCACTGGGCCGGCCCTGGAGCAACAATTTTATTTATTTATTTATTTATTTTATTTATTTATTTTTTAAAAGATGACCGGTAAGGGGATCTTAACCCTTGACTTGGTGTTGTCAGCACCACGCTCAGCCAGTGAGCGAACCGGCCATCCCTATATGGGATCCGAACCCGGGGCCTTGGTGTTATCAGCACCGCACTCTCCCGAGTGAGCCACGGGCTGGCCCCAACAATTTTAAAATGCTTAATTTTCCTTAAGCCATCAATTTCATCTTAGAAATTATAATTCTGAATATAAATCTAGGAAAATAAGAAAAATGACCTTAAGTTTTCCTTTGATTAATGTTTGAACTCTAGTTGAACAAACTAAATTCCTTTAAGCACCCAGCCCTATTTACAGCTTGATTACATCCCCTTAAACATTTAAATTCCATTTATATATTTAATATATTTGATTTTCTTTTTAAGTACTTCAGATGCATAACCTAATAAGCACAATTTCCCTAGAATACGTAAACAGTTACTAGGAAATCTAATCCATTAAACTTGTAAACATAATGAATTTCAAGTTCTTGTAAACAATTGAATACTTTTTATATACTTAGTCAAATTCTCCTATGTCAGTGGCTGTCAGTCTGGGAAGCTAAAAAAAATACAGACTTCATCTCTGACATGAAGACATGAATGGAGGGCACCCCTTAGTAAGTTTTATAGCATCCCAGGCGATTTTAATGTGCAGCCAGTGTTTCCAACTATTGCTAACCTCTCAACCTAAAATCACAAGTCTAATGTCAATTACTGGCATATATCTTATCAGTTACATAACTATATATTTTAACTTTTAACACTGAATAAATCAAATTCTCTTCAATGTTACAGATACTTTTAAATACCAAGTATACACTGATTATTACTTAGAACAGGAACATTTATTCAGTTCAGTTTGGTTTACTCTTCTACCTCTATTTTCAATTCTAAACTCTCCTGGAGTGTGACAAGATGCTAATGCAGAAAGAAAACAGTTTTCTCCACTCTAATGAATTGTGCTTAGCATCAGGTTGGTGTTACCATTCAAATGAGCTGAGGTTATTCATAATCAGACTGATTTCTGACTGAGACACGAATCTAGGGGCTATGTCTACCTGGAGTGACTGTCCTTAGTAGAGGTTGCCTTTGGGATTCAGGGGGAAGTTCATTCCTCCAGGCTTTTGTTTCTTAGGAAGTACTTACTAGGGGATACTAGACTTGCTACTTAAAATGCAAATTTCTGGGTCCCCCTCCAGATCTGCTAAGTCAAGATTTCTGGGGACCTAACCTGAGAGACTTCAGTTTTAATAAGGTTCCCACTTGGAAGCCATGGAAAATTTTGAGCAGGGATAATTTTAGGATGGTTAATCTGATGGGGTGAACTGAGGAGGCTTTGTCCAGATGTGAGGAGGAGAGATCTGACTTGGACAGCAGTGACAGTGGTGACAGATGGTCAGATGATCCCAGACTGAGAGCAGAAGAAGGAGGAGCAGAGGCGTTCTGAGTCTGGGTATCTGGCTCAGGTGCCTCCTTCAGACTATTTTTACCTTTTTTATTTGGAAACTCCAGCCTGCTGGGACCTATAACTATCTGATGAGAAACTGTCTCCTGCCTGCAGTCCCTAGAGCCCAGATTCGGGCTCAGCCAACCTTCACTGGGCCTTGGGGCATGCTAGGCCAGATCTGGTTAGAAATAGGGTGCACCCTGTCAATCTTCAGCCAGCGGCTGAGGGAAATGTCTACTCTATCATTTTCAACCACCACCCCTAGCTGGTTCATACAGGTGAACCAAGTCCCTGGAACCAACATCCATGGCAAGCCTCCTGAGGGGGAAGGGATAGTGTTTATCCCTTCTTGACAAATTTCTCATTTTTTTTTTTTTTTTTTTTTTTTTTTTTTTTTTTTTTTTCCT